>NW_027400728.1:3759-5058 GCF_003265705.2 Callorhinus ursinus
ATGCTGTGGTCAGTAGAGGAGCTTGAAAATGCTGGGCACCTGCCTGTCCTCCCATTTGTGCTTCTCCCCAGGTGGTTCCCACATGCAGTCAGGTAACAACACACTGCCACATCAGCTGGTCTCGGGTTGGAGTATCTCAGAAAGGCCTCCCCCCAACCCCACCCCACTGCACTGCACAGTATCCCAGCTAATCTGAGTTTTGAACTAAGATCTTTAAAGGCCCAAGACCCCTTAAAAATTATTCTCTACCCCCAGCTCTGAAATACACCTGACCTTCAAACACTGTGGGGGGTCAGTGATGCTGACCCTACATGAAGCCACAGATGTGCATATAACTTTTGAGCCTCCCAATAAAACATAGCTACTGATAGCCTACTGTGGACCAGAAGCCCTACCATCAACAAAAAATGTCGATTAGCACATATTTTGTATGTTGAATATATTACATATTACGTTCTTACAATAAAGTAAACTAGAGAAAAGGAAAGGTTATTAAGAACATCACAAGAAAGAGAAAATGCATTCATACTACCATACTCTATTCACCAGGGGAAAAAATCCACCTATCAGAGGACCCACAGAGTTCAGCCCCGAGTTGCTCAAGGCTCAAGTATAACTCAAAATAAAACAAGACTAACATGGCACGGCTGGGTGGCTCAGTCTCTGAGTGTCTGTTTCAGCTCAGGTCAGAATCCCAGGGTCCTGAGGTTGAGCCCCGTGTCGGGCTCCAAGCTCAGTTGGAAGCCTGCTTCTCCCTCTCCCACTCCCCCGCTTGTGTTTCCCCTTTCCACAATGCTCTGGCCTTAGCTGAGTTCCCACAATTGTACCTCATTCTCCAGAATATGTTCATTCTCCCGGAAGGAGACTCTATGCATTAAACACCCAACTCCCCATGATTTCTCTGGAGAAGTGTCTATCCAAGTCCTTTGTCTATTTTAAAATTAGGAAATCTTTGTGTTGAGGAGTTGTAAAAGCTCTTTACATATTCTGGACAACAGATTCTTACTAGATACATAATGTACAAATATTTCCTTCTGGGGGCTGTCTTTTCACTTTCAGGATAGTCACTTCTTATGTAGAAAGATTTGTAACTTTTTTTTTTTTTACATTTTTTTAAGAGCGAGGGGAGAGAGTGTGTGAGCGGTCGGGGAAGAGGAAGAGGGAGAGAGACTCTCAAGTAAGTCCTACACTCAGCGTGGAGCCTGACATGGGGCTTGATATAATGACCCTGAGATCAAGATCTGAGCCAAAGTTAAGTTAGATCCTTAACTAACTGAGCCACCCAGGCATGCTGAAAAG
>NW_027400729.1:0-5056 GCF_003265705.2 Callorhinus ursinus
ATTATACCATAGTAAACCTGATGCTAAAAAAAGATCAATCAGAGTATTTTATCCCTCTTCTGCTTCCTATCTCAACATCTGCTCCCTGCAACCCCTCACCCCTACCCCCTGCTCAGTGAGCCTTGCCTTCCTGGCTGGTTGTGTGACACACCAAGGCCTTTGCACCCCCTGGTCCTTTTCTGCCTTCGGGGTCTTACACACACACCACGTTCTCATGAGACCTTTCCTGACTACCCTGTCCAAAATTTCAGCCCTCCTAATATTTCTCATCCCTCCCTACTTAAGCTTTTTCTGCACCCAACACACTAGGTTTTGAACTTACTGCCACTTTATTGTTGAGTCAAGCCACATGGTGCCACAAAGGCTGCTCTTTTGCTTTTGTTCCATCACCTAGAATAGTCCCTGGCACGGGAGGGTGCTCACTTGATAGTTTTGAATGGCTGGATGAACAGCTGGACCCCCACCATATCTGGGAGAAAGGGTGGGCCTGGGTGGGGAAGAGCTTTCTGGGGGGAGGGAGGGGCCTGGTGGTTCCTGAACCCCAGGCCTGCAGGGCCGCCCTGGAGCCTGCTCCAGGCCCCTTTCTCAGACTGTGTGCCAACCCACATCCCACCCGCAGCCAGGCCCCAACGCCAGCCCCATGAAGCGATCCATCTCCACACTGGCGCCCCAGCGTCCCCACGTGGCTCATCTCTACAGCACTGCCCTGGACCGTGCCCGAGCCAGCCAGGCTGCGCTCCATCACGACCACCACTGCCATCACCGCAGGGACAGAAAGCAGAAGTCCTTGGAGAAGGGGCCCAGCCTGTCCGCAGACACAGATGTCGGTGCGTGCGAGGGTCCCACCTATGGCCAGGGCCTGAGGCATTCCTTTCTGTGCCTCCAACATCCAAATGGCCTGAGTAGGGGGCTGTGAGTCCCAGGTCTGGGGACCAGGCAGGATCACTCACGCACCTCAGCTCTCCCCCTGGGCCCCCCTGCTGGCCCTGGGGACCGGATCTGGGCTGGGGGTGTGTCTCCCCACCTGGCTTGCTGTGCTGACTTCCCCTATTCCTGGCCAGCACCCAGCAGTGCTGCAGGACCAGGCTCACCCCCGGGAGAGGGGCCCACAGGCTGCCGGAGGGAGCGCAGACAGGAGCGGGGCCGGTCCCAAGGGCGGAGGCAGCCCTCTTCCTCTTCCTTGGAGAAGCAGTGTTTCTACTCCTATGACTGCTTTGGGGGCCAGGAGCCCTCACAGCCCAAACCCTCCCTCAGCAGCCACCCCACGTCACCAACAGCTGGGCAGGAGCCAGGTCCCCCGAGACCAGTAAGATAGGACCCCCCCTCACTGCCCCTCCTTACTAGCCCCCCCTCCTCCATGCTCCGAATCCTCCTTCATGTCCTGGTTCCCAGGCCTGAGTCTGCGCTAAACCCCTGCTTGCTCCATTTCTCCTGCACCAGCCCGATCCTCCCCTCCCAACTGCCCTGGACTGGCCTCTGGTCTCCCTTCTCCCTGAGCTGTGCCTTTCCCTTTGTTACCCACTGTTCCCCAACCACTTCCCCAGACCTACCGGCACCAGTGGCTTTCCCCCCTACACCACACACCCTACCGGTCCCCTCCCAGGGTGCCTCCCTCTCTCCATGCCTCACCCCCCACATCCATGGTTCTCACCTGCATTGGTCTCTGGTCTGGGACTTTGTTTTTTTTTTTTTTTCTCTGTTCTATTTGCTTGTAGGGTGGTGGTTCAGTGAATGGGAGCCCCTTGTTGTCAACATCCGGTGCTAGCACCCCTGGCTGTGGTGGGCGGAGGCAGCTCCCCCAGACTTCGCTGACCCCCTGTCCCAGTGTCACCTACAAGATGGCCAACTCTTCGCCTGTCCACTTTGCTGGGGCACAGACCAGCCTCACCACCTTTTCCCCAGGCCGGCTTAGCCATGGCCTTTCCGAACACAACGCTCTGCTCCAGAGAGACCCCCTCAGCCAGCCACTGGCCGCCGGGTCTAGGATCGGCCTGACCCTTACTTGGGGCAGCGTCTGGACAGTGAGGACACTACCCGCACCCAGCCCGAGGACACACTTACCTTCGAGGAGGCTGTGGCCAACAACTCAGGCCGCTCCTCCCGGACTTCCTATGTGTCCTCTCTGACCTCCCAGTCGCACCCCCTCTGCCGCATGCCCAACGGCTACCACTGCACTCTGGGGCTCAGCTCGGGTGGCCGGGTTCAGCATAGCTACCACCACCCCGACCAAGACCACTGATGATAGCCGCACCTCTGCTGCACACCTGATCAGCGGGCGCGTTCCACCCGATGAGTTTTATCATCCACGCTGGGCTCCCAGGGATGTGCAGTGGCACTGAGGCAGGGGCAGCAGACCCTGGGAGGAGGGGCCCCGCTTTTCTGGCAAGATGGAGGGAGGCCCTGCGGCTCCCCCCCACCCCCCTGCCCCCACCTCCTCTTTCGCCCCGGACCAATTCCTAAAGCCCGTTCAGAGAGGGACGTGGCTCTCTCTGTCCCATTGTATGCTGCCTGCCTGGGTCTTGTACCACAGACCCTACATGGGAAGTCGCTGCATGTGCTGAGTGGGACCCTGTCATTCTGAATCCTGTGTGATGGCTCCCAGCGTCTTTCACTGGGCCACTTTTAGGAGGTCTGGATCTGGTAGAGACCATCCTTTATCCACGTGTGTGGTACGGAGCCCGCCATTTTACACGCCTGGCCAGATAATACAGAGTTGATGGTCAACCGCAGTAGCCTCGGGAGCCCGGCCTGTGGCTCTGTGCATTCTTGTTGGCGCCCACAATCACAAACACAAACACATCTGGTGTGGCTCTTTGTACCTGAAACAGCAGGTGGACACCAGAAATACACTCACACACTCTCTGTCCTCTCCCAGATGCTGTCAACCTTGACAGGGACCAAATCTGGAAAATATTCTTGCTGTTGGTTTTGGTTTTTAATCGAAACACCCTTCCCTCTTCTGTCAACTCCATATACTTGATCTAGAAAGAAGAGAAAAACAGAAAAATGGGGAAGGAAATAGTAACGGAACTTAAAAAAAGATCTAACCTGTAGGAAGCTCTCATCTCTTTGGTGTGTGTGTGTGTGTGTGTGTGTGTGTGTGTGTGTGTGTGTGTGTGTGTGGCTTGTGCGAGGAGATGCTCTTGCGTCCAGCCTTGGTGGCCCCCCAGCTCCCCTGGCTTCTGCTGCTCTCGACCAAGTGCCTGACTTCCGAGCCCTCTCGTGCCAGGCTCCTGGGGGCGGTGACGTGAAGCCTGTGTGAAGCGTGGGTGAATCCTTGGAACTGTTTCCAGTTCCAAATATCAACCAAGTAGAAAGCTGGTGTCCATGGAGAACACTCATATAACATCCAGTGGGACAGTTGTAGTTGGAACCGAAGCGACCATTTCCCTCTTTTCCTCCCAGGAGTGGAAGGGATTCCTAGGAAGCCACAGAGCAGTGTAGAACGTGTCATTGTATGGGGTGTTTTCAGTCTGTTCTACATCTGAATTTCAGGGACGGGATGCCTGCCAAAGAGGGCATGGTATCTGTTGTTGTGAAAGTTTCTTTTCAGATAAGGCCAGAGAGAGGGAGTGGTCATGGGAAGAGGGAGAGGTGGGGGAGTGGAGATGGACCCAGCGGGGCAGGAGGGAGGGCATTTTGGACGGCCCGACTGAAATGAGGCCAAAACTCGGAGTAAGCGATGGGGCAAGGAGAGACTTGGTGAGTGATGCTCAGGTAGGAGCCATCTGAAGCCCAGCACTGTGGCACAAGACATGGGAAAGCAGGAAGCGAAACGGAAATCCAACCTCATGGCCACTGTCAAAAGGGAAACACCGTAGGTGGGAGGCTGTGGATAAAATTCCAGGAAACCCTTTGTTTTATGAACAAAAGGAATATTTAGATGATTAGATTTTGGTGCATCCCCTATGTTTGGAAATGTCAGATTATCTCTTCGCTGGATCATTTGAGTGTTCCCATTGGCTGTTGCCCCATGACTCACCTTAAAGAAACGGCCTGTGACGTGTGTGTGCGTTTCTCTCTGTGGAGGTGTGTCCCAGTGAGTGGATGTCATTAACCCATAGGGCTATGAAACAAAAGACACACATTCAGTAGAAATAAATCACGTAAGACCACCACCTGTCCTAGGGTTTCAGCATGATTTTGACCAAACCAATTTAGAGAATCTCCTTACTGGAAGGCACAACACTCTGAAACTTTAAGATTACAGAGTATTTTACCGCAATAGGAAATAATAACTGGAATGGTATCTCAGACTCTGAATGAGATAGCTCTGTCCCTGTTGCATAGCAGAAGGATGTGTATTTTGATACTGATGTTTCATCTCTGCCCATGTTATTGTGAATGTATCCATTCTGTGCAGAACCACAGCTGCTTCCCAGGCCATGTTGGGTGGAGAATCACTGTTCTAGCCCCACACAGCCTCACCAGTCTGTCTGGATTCTTCTAGACACTGGAATTGGTGAAAACTACAGGGAGTGGGGGAAGAGATACTGTGTCTTGTTTTCCTGACTTTGGGTTTTTTTCTGTAACGTCTCTTCTCAGCTATCATATGTTTCCACTGAGATCTCATAGTGAGTTGCCAAATTTGAAATGTATTAACCAGTTGTCTGGATCTGGACCGTCAAGCAGTGGCTTAGTTTGAATAAGTAATGCGTGCATGTAAGGTATATACATATATATCAGTATGTGCATGAAATATATATCTTCGTACTTTTTGATACAATGTACTCATTTGCAAATTTTTAATTATATTTGATATAAATCAAAGGTTTGTTGCAAAACTATATATTTAAGAACATTGTTAAAAAAAAAAAAACAAAACGAAGTCCCGACCATGCATCACAACTGGGACCTGCTTAAAAATAATCCTGTGATTGACGAGTTTGCTGCCTGAGTAATAATGATCACCCAGATTTTGGATTCTGCTATTGTTCCTACAATGACATTTGGTATGAATCAAAGTCCTTAGATTAAAATAAAACTTAGCAAAAAATCAAAACAAACCCCACCATGCTGCTGGGTGATGTATGTAAGAGGTGTGGGAGTCAGCAAC
>NW_027400730.1:0-420 GCF_003265705.2 Callorhinus ursinus
CACCCTCCAGTTCCATCCACGTCGTTGCAAATGGCAAGATCTCATTCTTTTGATGGCTGCATAACATTCCATTGTGTATATATCCCACTTCTTCTTTATCCATTCATCTGTCGATGGACATCTTGGCTCTTTCCACAGTTTGGCTATTGTGGACATTGCTGCTATAAACATTGCGGTGCACGTACCCCTTCAGATCCCTACATTTGTATCTTTGGGGTAAATGCCCAGGAGTGCAATTGCTAGATTGTATGGTAGCTCTATTTTCAACTGTTTGAGGAACCTCCATACTGTTTTCCAGAGCGGTTGCACCAGCTTGCATTCCCACCAACAGTGTAGGAGGGTTCCCCTTTCTCCACATCCCCGCCAACATCTGTCATTTCCTGACTTGTTAATTTTAGCCATTCTGACTGGTGTGAGGTG
>NW_027400730.1:520-1404 GCF_003265705.2 Callorhinus ursinus
TTTTATCTTGATGAAATCCCAATAGTTCATTTTTGCCCTGGCTACCCTTGCCTTTGGCGATGTTTCTAGGAAGAAATTGCTGTGGCTGAGGTTGAAGAGGTTGCTGCCTGTGTTCTCCTTTAGGATTTGGATGGACTCCTGTCTCACGTTTAGGTCTTTCAACCATTTGGAGTCTATTTTTGTGTGTGGTGTAAGGAAATGGTCCAGTTTCATTCTTCTGCATGTGGCTGTCCAATTTTCCCAACACCATTTGTTGAAGAGACTGTCATTTTGCCATTGGACATTCTTTCCTGCTTTGTCAAAGATGAGTTGACCATAGAGTTGAGAGTCCATTTCTGGGCTCTCTATTCTGTTCCATTGATCTATGTGTATGTTTTGTGCCAGTACCATACTGTCTTGATGATGACAGCTTTGTAATAGGGCTGGAAGTCCGGAATTGTGATGCCGCCAGCTTTGCTTTTCTTTTTCAAGATTCCTCTGGCTATTCGGGGTCTCTTCTGGTTTCATACAAATTTTAGGATTATTTGTTCCATTTCTTTGAAAAAGGTGGATGGTATTTTGATGGGGATTGCATTGAATGTGTAGATTGCTCTAGGTAGCATTGACATCTTCACAATGTTTGTTCTTCCAATCCATGAGCATGGAACGTTTTTCCATTTCTTTGTGTCTTCTTCAATTTCTTTCATAAGTATTTTAGTTGTCTGAGTACAGATCCTTTGCCTCTTTGGTTAAATTTATTCCTAGGTATCTTATGGTTTTGGGTGCAATTGTAAATGGGATACACTCCTTGATTTGTCACTCTTCTGTCTTGTTGTTGGTGTATAGGAATGCCACTACTTTCTGTGCATGGATTTTATATCCTGCTACTTTACTGAATTCCTGTA
>NW_027400730.1:1504-1911 GCF_003265705.2 Callorhinus ursinus
CTAACACTATGTTGAATAGCAGTGGTGAGAGTGGACATCCCTGCTGCATTCCTGACCTTAGGGGAAAAGCTCTCAGCTTTTCCCCATTGAGAATGATATTCGCTGTTGGTTTTTCATAGATGGCTTTTATGATATTGAGGTATGTACCCTCTATCCCTATACTCTGAAGAGTTTTGATCAAGAAAGGATGCTGTACTTTGTCAAATGCTTTTTCTGCATCTATTGAGAGGATCCTATGATTCTTGTTCTTCTTTTGTTAATGTATTGTATTACATTGACTGATCTGAGGATGTTGAACCAGGCTTGCAGCCCAGGGATACATCCCACTTGGTCATGGTGAATAATCCTTTTAAGGTACTTTTGAATCCTACTGGCTAGTATTTTGGTGAGAATTTTTGCATCCATGT
>NW_027400730.1:2011-2377 GCF_003265705.2 Callorhinus ursinus
TAATTCTCCTTTTTGATGGGATCTTTGTCTGGTTTTGGGATCAAGGTAATGCTGGCCTCATAAAATGAGTTTGGAAGTTTTCCTTCCATTTCTATTTTTTGGAACAGTTTCAGGAGAATAGGTATTAATTCTTCTTGAAATGTCTGATAGAATTCCCCTGGGAAGCCATCTGGCCCTGGGCTTTTGTTTGTTGGGAGATTTTTGATGACTGCTTCAATTTCCTTAGTGGCTATAGGTCTGTTCAGGTTTTCTATTTCTTCCTGGTTCAGTTTTGGTAGTTGATACATATCTAGGAATGCCCCCATTTCTTCCAGGTTACCTAATTTGCTGGCATAGGTTTGCTCATAATATGTTCTTATAATTGTT
>NW_027400730.1:2477-5053 GCF_003265705.2 Callorhinus ursinus
ACTGTTCTTTTGGTTTCTATTTCATTGATTTCTGCTCTGATCTTTATTATTTCTCTTCTCCTGCTGGGTTTAGGCTTTATTTGCTGTTTTTTCTCTAGCTCCTTTAGGTGTAGGGTTAGGTTGTGTATTTGAGACCTTTCTTGTTTCTTGAGAAAGGCTTGTATTGCTATATACTTTCCTCTCAGGACTGCCTTTGCTGTATCCCACAGATTTTGAACAGTTGTGTTTTCATTTTCATTGGTTTCCATGAATTTCTTTAATTCTTTAATTTCCTTGTTGACCCATTCATTCTTTAGTAGGATGCTCTTTAGCCGCCATGTATTTGAGTTCTTTCCGACTTTCCTCTTGTGATTGAGTTCTAGTTTCAAAGCATTGTGGTCTGAAAATATTAAGGGAATAATCCCAATCTTTTGTACTAGTTGAGACCTGATTTGTGACCTAGGATGTGATCAATTCTGGAACATGTTCCATGAGCACTGGAGAAGAAACTGTATTCCGTTGCTTTGGGACGGAATGTTCTGAATATGTCTGTGAAGTCCATTTGGTCCAGTGTGTCATTTAAAGTCTTTATTTCCTTGTGGACCTTTTGCTTAGATGATCTGGCCATTTCAGTCAGGGGGGTGTTAACGTCCCCCACTATTATTGTATTGTTGTCAATGTGTTTCTTTGCTTTTGTTATTAATGGCCTTATATAATTGGCTGTTCCCATGTTCGGGGCATAGATATTTACACTTGTTAGATCTTCTTGTTGGATAGACCCTTTAAGTAGGATATAGTGTCCTTCTTCATCTCTTATTACAGTCTTTGTTTTAAAATCTAATTTGTCTGATATGAGGATTGCCACCCCAGCTTTCTTTTGGTGTCCATTAGCATGGTAAATGGTTTTCCACCCCCTCCCCTTCAATCTGGGGGTTTCTTTGTGTCTAAAATGAGTCTCTTGCAGAGAGCATATTGATGGGTCTTGTTTTTTATTCCATTCTGATAGCCTGTGTCTTTTGATTGGGGCACTTAGCCCATTTACCTTCAGGGTAACTATTG
Source organism: Callorhinus ursinus (assembly GCF_003265705.2). Classification (NCBI taxonomy): domain Eukaryota; kingdom Metazoa; phylum Chordata; class Mammalia; order Carnivora; family Otariidae; genus Callorhinus; species Callorhinus ursinus. The sequence goes on from NW_027400730.1 coordinate 3,516, forward strand.
AAAGGTATGAATAGTGCCATTGTATTGCCTGTAAGGTGACTGTTCCTGTATATTGTCTATCTTCCTGTCTGATCTATGCTGCTTTTAGGCTCTCTTTTTGCTTAGAGGACCCCTTTCAATATTTCTTGGAGGGCTGGTTTTGTGTTTGCAAATTCCTTTAGTTTTTGTCTGTCCTGGAAGCTGTCTATCCTAGGTGGATATACTATCCTTGGCTGCATATTTTTCTCGTTTAGTGCTCTGAAGATGTCATGCCAGTCCTTTCTGGCCTGCCAGGTCTGTGTGGATAGGTCTGTTGCCAATCTAATGTTTCTACCATTATAGGTTACATATCTCTTCTCCCGATCTGCTTTCAGGATTTTTTCTTTGTCTCTGAGACTTGTAAGTTTTACTATTAGATGTCGGGGTGCTGACCTATTTTTATTGGTTTTGAGAGGGGTTCTCTGTGCCTGCTGGATTTTGATGCCTGTTTCCTTCCCCATATTAGGGAAGTTCTCTGCTATTATTTGTTCCAATATGCCTTCCACTCCTCTCTCTCTTTCTTCTTCTTCTGGGATCCCAATTATTCTAATGTTGTTTCGTCTTATCGTATCGCTTATCTCTCGAATTCTGCCCTCGTGATCCTGTAGTTGTTTCTCTCTCTTTTTCTCAGCCTCTTTATTTTACATCATTTGGTCTTCTATATTGCTGATTCTCTCTTCTGCCTCATTTATCCTAGCAGTTAGTGCCCCCATTTTTTATTGCACCTCATTAATAGCCTTTTTGATTTTGACTTGGTTAGATTTTGGTTCTTTTATTTCTCCAGAAAGTGTTTCTCTAATAACTTCCATGCTTTTTTCAAGCCCAGCTAGTATCTTTAAAGTCATGATTCTGAACTCTAGGTCTGACATCGTACTAATGTCTGTATTGAGTTGGTCCCTGGCAGACGGTACTACCTCTTGTTCTTTTTGCTGAGGTGATTTTTTTCGTCTTGTCGTTTTGTCCAGAGGAGAATAGATGAATGAGAGAACAGAACGCTAACAGGTTAACAATGTCTCCAGCAAATATACTCTATAGAAATCAGAAAAGACCTGAAACCAGGGACAAGAAAGGGAAAGAAAGAAGAGGAAAAAAAAGGGAAAAGAAAAAGATAAAAACAAACAAAAACAGAATAAAACAAAAAAAAACAGAATATGATCAAATATGATCAGGCTAGTGCATAGATCAGTGCCACCCACTAGCTTTTGGGCATATTTTGGTCTGTTAGAAGAAAATGCCTCCTAAAATTTTAAAGGAAGGAAGACTTATATATGAACAAAATAAGGGTTGATACAATGAAGGGATGGAAGGTGACTGTAAAGATGAATTTTATATAAGATTTTATAAAAGGAATTGATAAGAAGTTGTTTTTTATGAAGAAAGAAGACTGAAAAAGAAAAAAAGAATAAAAAGAAAAGGAAAGGGAGAGAATGTGATCAGGCAGGAGAATAGAACAAAGCCATACAGTAGTGATTTAGGGTATATTTTGATCTGTTAGAAGAAATTGTACCTCAAAATTTTAA
>NW_027400731.1:0-101 GCF_003265705.2 Callorhinus ursinus
GTGGAAAGAGCCAAGATGCCCATCGACAGATGAATGGATAAAGAAGAAGTGGTATATATACACAATGGAATATTATGCAGCCATCAAAAGGAATGAGATCT
>NW_027400731.1:201-5051 GCF_003265705.2 Callorhinus ursinus
GGGGTGGCTGGGTGATAGACATTGGGGAGGGTATGTGCTACGGTGAGCGCTGTGAATTGTGCAAGATTGTTGAATCACAGATCTGTACTTCTGAAACAAATAACGCAACATATTTTAAGAAAAAAGGAAAAGAAGAAGATAACAGGAGAGGAAGAAAAGGGGAGTATGTCAGAGGGGGAGACGAACCATGAGAGATGATGGACTCTGAAAAACAAACTGAGGGTTCTAGAGGGTAGGGGGGTGGGGGGATGGGTTAGCCTGGTGATGGGTATTGAGGAGGGCACGTTCTGCATGGAGCACTGGGTGTTATGAACAAACAATGAATCATGGAACACTGCATCAAAAACTAATGATGTAATATATGGGGATTAACATAACAATAAAAAAAAATTAAAAAAAAAAAAAAGACTGGGGGTGCCTGAGTGTGGCAAGAGGTCCCAGGTATCGGAGCAGAGAAGCCGGCTGCAGAGATGGAGCCAAGGCGCGGGCTCTCAGCTCGGGGTTGCCATAAACCATGATCCGCAGCCCAGTCAGGCCACTGCTCCTCCAGCAGGGACCCAACAAGCGGCAGAACTGGGGAGACTTCCTTTCCACCCCCGGGAGGAGCAGAGCGGGAGGGATCTGCTGGGTTTGGACACCCCACATGGGGTCGGGTGCCAGAGATAGAAGCGCTCGGTCACTGGCCGGGTGAGCACGGAGTGCGGCCGGGGACCAGGGAGACGGGAGTGACTGACTGCTTTTCTCTGGGGGCACACTGACAAGCAGGGCCCCAAGTTCTTGGCTCCTCCAGGCAGAGACTGGGAGGCCGCCATTTTCACTCTCTCCTCCAGAGCCCAACGGAGAGCTTACAGAGAACAAAAGTTCCCGAGAACAAACCTGAGCAGATTGCTTAGCCCAGACCAGGCGAGGGCGGGGCAATTCTGCCTCAGGCAAAGACATTTGGGAATCATGGCAACAGGCCCCTCCCCCAGAAGATCAGTAGGAACAGCCAGCCAATACCAAGTTTACCGATCAATGAGAACAGCAGAAATCCAGAGCTAGGAGAATACAGCACATAGAATCCATGGCCTTTTTACCATGATTCTTTAGTCTTTCAAAGTTAATTTCTTTTAACTGTCTTTTTTTTTTCTTTTTCCCTTTTTCAACCAACATCTTATAAATCCCTTTTTTAAAAAAATTTTTATTTTTCATTTTTAGAGTCATATTCTATCCCTTCATAGTAGTTACCCTTATTTTTCGCATATATATATAAGTTGTTCTCTTTAAAATTTTGAGATACAGTTTCTTCTAACAGATCAAAATATACACTAAATCTCTAGTGCATGGCTTTGTTCTAGTATCCTGGCTGATCACGTTCTCTCCCTTTTTTTTCCTCTTCCTTCTTAAATCCTCTGCTTTCTTTTTCAAAGAATTTCTGATCAATTCCCTTTATAAAAATTTTATAATTTTCATCTTTACAGTCATATTCCATCCCTTCAAAGTATCACCCCTTATTTTTGTACATTTATAAAAATTTCTTTCTTTAAAATTTTGGGAGACACTTCCTTCTAACAGACCAAAATACACCCATAATCTAGTGTGTGGCACTGATCTATGCACCAGCCTGATCATATTTCATCATATTCTGTTTTTTTTGTTTTGTTCTCTTTTGGTTTGTTTTTATCTTATCTTTTTCTTTTTCTTTTTTCTTTCTATCACTTTCTTTTCCCCCAGGTTCAGGTAATTTCTGATTTATTTAGAGTATATTTTCTGGGGAAGTTGTTACCCTGTTAGGATTTTGTTCTCTCATTCATCTATTCTCCTCTGGACAAAATGACAAGATGGAAAAAATTACCACAACAAAAAGAACAAGAGGTAATACTGACTGCCAGGGACCTACTCAATATGGACATTAGTATGATGTTGGATCTAGAGTTCAGAATCATGATTTTAAAGATACAAGCTGGACTTGAAAAAATCGTGGAAGTTATTAGACAAACCCTTTCTGGAGAAATACAAGAACTAAAATCTAACCAAGTCGAAATCAAAAAGGCTATTAATGAGGTACAATAAAAATTGGGGGCACTAACAGCTAGAATAAATGAGGCAGAAGAGAGAATCAGCGATATAGAAGACCAAATGATGGAAAATAAAGAGGCTGAGGAAAAGAGAGAGAAACAACTATAGAATCACACGGGCAGAATTCGAGAGATAAATGATACGATAAGATGAAACATTAAAATAACTGGGATCCCAGAAGAAGAAGAAGAAAGAGAAAGAGGGGCAGAAGGTATATTGGAGAAAATAATAGCAGAGAAATTCCCTAATGTGGGGAAGGAAACAGGCATCAAAATCCAGGGGCAGAGAGATCCCCACTCAAAATCAATAAAAATAGGTCAACACCCCGACATCTAAGAGTAAAACTTACGAGTCTCAGAGACAAAAAGAAAATCCTGAAAGCAGCTTGGGAGAAGGGATATGTAACCTACAATGGTAGAAATATTAGATTGTCAACGGACCTATCCACAGAGACCTGACAGGCCAGAAAGGACTGGCATGATATCTTCAGAGCACTAAACGAGAAAAATATGCAGCCAAGAATAATATATCCAGCTAGGCTCTCATTGAAAATAGAAGGAGAAATAAAAAGCTTCCAGGACAAACAAAAACTAAAGGAATTTGCAAACACGAAACCAGCCCTCCAAGAAATATTGAAAGGGGTCTCCTAAGAAAGAGAGAGCCTAAAAGCAGGATAGATCAGAAAGGAACACAGACAATATACAGTAACAGTCACCTTACAGGCAATACAATGACACTAAATTCATATCTTTCAATAGTTACCCTGAATGTAAATGGGCTAAATGCCCCAATTAAAAGACACAGGCTATCAGATTGGATTAAAAAACAAGACCCATCGATATGCTGTCTGCAAGAGACTCATTTTAGACCCAAAGACACTCCCCCATTGAAAGTGAGGGGGTGGAAAATCATTTACCATGCTAATGGATGTCAAAAGAGAGCTGGGGTGGCAATCCTTAGATCAGACAAATTAGATTTTAAAACAAAGATTGTAATAAGAGATGAAGAGGGACACTATATACTACTTAAAGGGTCTATCCACCAAGAATATCTAACAATTGTAAATATCTATGCCCCTAACACGGGAGCAGCCAATTATATAAGGCAATTAATAACAAAAGCAAAGAAACACGTTGACAACAATACAATAATAGTGGGGGACTTTAACACCCCCCTGACTGAAATGGACAGATCATCTAAGCAAAAGATCAACAAGGAAATAAAGACTTTAAATGACACACTGGACCAAATGGACTTCACAGACATATTCAGAATATTCCATGCCTGAGCAACGGAATACACATTTCTCTCTAGTGCCCATGGAACATTCTCCAGAATGGATCACATCCTAGGTCACAAATCAAGTCTCAACCGCTACCAAAAGATTGGGATAATTCCCTGCAGATTTTCAGACCAACAATGCTTTGAAACTAGAACTCAATCACAAGAGGAAAGTCGGAGAGAACACAAATACATGGAGGCTAAAGAGCATCCTACTAAAGAACGAATGGGTCAACCAGGAAATTAAAGAAGAATTAAAAAATTCATGGAAACCAATGAAAATGAAAACACAACTGTTCAAAATCTTTGGGATACAGCAAAGGCTGTCCTAAGAGGGAAGTATATAGCAATACAAGCCTTTCTCAAGAAACAAGAAAGGTCTTAAACACACAACCTAACCCTACACCTAAAGGAGCAAGACAAAAACAGCAAATAAAGCCTAAACCCAGCAGGGGAAGAGAAATAATAAAGATCAGAGCAGAAATCAATGAAATAGAAACCAAAGAACAGTAGAACGGATCAACAAAAATAGGAGCTCATTCTTAAAAAGAATTAACAAGACTGAGAAACCCCTGGCCAGACTTATCAAAAAGAAAAGAGAAATGACCCACATCAACAAAATCATGAATGAAAGAGGAGAGATCACAACCAACACCAAAGAAATACAAACAATTCTAAGAACATATTATGAGCAACTCTAGGCCAGCAAATTAGAGAACCTGGAAGAAATAGGTGCATTCCTAGAGATGTATCAACTACCAAAATTGAACCAGGAAGATATAGAAAACTTGAACAGACCTATAACCACAAAGGAAATTGAAGCAGTCATCAAAAATCTCCCAAGAAACAAAAGCCCAGGGCCAGATAGCTTCCCAGGGGAATTCTACCAAGCATTTAAGAAGAATTAATACCTATTCTCCTGAAACTGTTCCAAAAAATAGATATGGAAGGAAAACTTCCAAAGTCGTTTTATAAGGCCACCATTACCTTGATCCCAAAACCAGACAAAGACCCCATCCAAAAGGAGAATTACAGACCAATATCCTTGATGAACATGGATGCAAAAATTCTCACCAAAATACTAGCCAATAGAATCCAACAGTACATAAAAAGGATTATTCACCACTACCAAGTGGGATTTATCCCTGGGCTGCAAGGTTGGTTCAGCACCTGCAAATCAATCAACGTGATACAATACATTAACAAAAGAAAGAACAAGAATCATATGATCCTCTTAATAGATGCAGAAATAGCATTTGGCAAAGTACAGCATCCTTTCTTGATCAAAACTCTACAGAGTAGAGGGATAGAGGGTACATACCTCAATATCATAAAAGCCATCTATGAAAAACCTACAGCGAATATCATTCTCAATGGGGAAAAGCTGAGTTTTTACCCTAAGGTCAGGAACACGGCAGGGATGTCCACTATCAACACTGCTATTCAACATAGTATTAGAAGTCCTAGCCACAGCAATCAGACAACAAAAAGAAATCAAAGGCATCCAAATC
>NW_027400732.1:0-5050 GCF_003265705.2 Callorhinus ursinus
ACCTGGACAGACACCCCCACCCACCTGGACAGACCCCCCACCAACCTGGACAGACCCCCCCCACCAACCTGGACAGACCCCCCACCAACCTGGACAGTTCGAAGCCATGTCTGCGTCCTGTTCTCTGCAGCCTGTGACCTACGTGTCAGCCCCTCTGTCCTGCAGGGAGCATTTGGAGACTCTCAGCATCCCGTGGACTAAAGGCCAACCATTCCCCACGAGCTGTGCATTTGCAAAATACCTCCTTCCCTTTCCATCCTAACCTGATGCCTTTTACTTTTTACCCTTTGGCTCAGAGGGAAAAACAGTTCTGTAGTCAGCCCCTTCATGCTTTTCATGTAAATCTACCACCCGGAGGACCGCCTGGGTGGCTCCGGGGCTTAAGCATCTGCTTCAGTTCAGGTCATGATCCTGGGGTCCTGGGATTGAGTCCCACATCCGGCTCCCAGTTCAGTGGGGAGTGTGCTTCTCCCTCTGCTGTTCCCCCTGCTTGTGCTGTCTCGCATGCTCTCTCTCTCTCTGACAAATAAATAAATAAAATCTTTAAAAAAAAATAAGTCTACCACCTGAAAAATGCATCTAAAAGATCTGGGATGAAAATTTGTCTCCTAAGACGCCTTCTATCTTTTGTGAAGGAAAAAGGGTTTTTTGGTCTCAAGTTTACCTTAAACACAACTGAAAACAATCTGATGGCCTTTTGGGACCTGTAGGGGGTCCACGGAGAAGCGTGGACACCAGTGCTGGCCTTCCAAGCCCTCCTGCATGCCTGCTTTTCCAGGGACCCTCTAGGAAGGATAATGTGACAGTTTTTGGCTGGAAAGCCCTCTTCCCGCGTATAGCCGCCAGCTGGCGGGGTCAGGTGTGGTGAAGGACTCGGCAGGCGTGGGCCATCTTCTGGGAGGTCTGCAAAGTGAGGCCCAGCTCAGGGGCCATTCGGCTGTGCTAGGGGCTCCATCCCCTCACATGGAGAAACTTCTCAGGAGGGACGACAGAGCTCTGAGCAACAGGGTGTGCTTGATGGGGGATGCTCTGCCTTCCTGAGTCCCACTCAGTGTTGGGGTCACACTTGTGCCCAGCGCCAGGACTCAGGTCCGTGGCAGCTGAGGGCATGACAGAGACCCCTGTGTTGCAGTCTGCCCCACGCGTACCCAGCTCTGTGCACTTGGGTGAGGTGGGTGATCTCTCTTGAGCCTCTAATGAACCTCTCATCTAGGAAACACAGAGCATGGTGGTTCATTCTACATGTTGATTTGGTGATGCTCTCCAGTGATTTCATCAAACCCTAACCCGGTGCTGCTATGAAGGCATTTTGTGGATGTTTTTAGCATCTGCTATTGGTTGATTTTAAGTGAAAGAAATTATCCTCGATAACGTGGGTGGTCCTTAACCAATCAGTTGAAGGCCTTAAGAGCAAATGCTGAGGTTTCCTGAAGAAATTCTGCCCAGAGACTGTGACATAGACATCCCGCCTGAGTCTCCAGCCTGTGGTTTCAGACTTGCCATCTCCCCAGTGCTGTGAGCCAGTCCCTTAAATCTCTTTATTTATCACTCCTCTATCTACCTACCTACCTATCTGTCTGTCTGTCTGTCCGTCCGTCCGCTTCCTACTGGATCTGTTTCTCTGGAGAACCCTGGCAGATGCACAGAGCTAGCGGTTAGGATTCAGTGAGCATTCGGCACTGTGACCAGACACAACGGGACTTTGGTACATGACAGTGATAAACAGCACCGGGCCAAGTTCATTCCCCAGGTACGGGGCCTCAGGCACACCTGGGGCTTGATCCAGCACCCCCTTGAAGCGGGTGTGGACACCAACTTCCATGATGGCCCCAGCTCTGTCCTGGCTCGACCCCGCCCCTGGCAGAACCCCCTGCAACTCGCCGCGCCTTAAAGCTGCGCCTTCCAGGTAGGAAAAGGCTACAACATCTGGCCATTTAAGACACAGCGATAGAGAATGAATGTGACACGAACCTTGGAAAACCATTAACAAAATCATTCCCTAGGAGTGTACGGGCGTCAGAAGACGGGGGTGCTTGGGTCAGGAATCCGTGGAGCGAGGTTCCTGTCTGCCGCGGTGACATTTTACGTAGAATAGGAAGCCTGGTTCTTTTCCTCTGATGATCGCATTGGATCCTGAAATCATGGCTGGGAGTGGGAAGATTTCAGAAGACACCGCATGAGCGCGTGCGAGGGTGCATTCTGCTCACGGTCCGGCCGCATCACCCCCGGAGGGAGGACGCGCGACAGAGCCACCTGTGTGTTCTTCACGTGCGGTAGCTTCCTGCCCCACCCCCAAGCCAGGCCTGCACAAAGTTTCAGACAAACGCTCTGCCGTATTCTCGTCTGCTCCATGAAGACCCCGAGGCCAGGTGACCTCTCCCACCTGGGTCCATCCCTGCTCGGGGGCCCGCGGGTTCCTGCCAGCGACTCATGCTCGGCAAGCTGCCTGCCTCCACCCCACACAGCTCACTGAGGGGGCACCTGGAGTGTCCCCCGCAGAAGCACCTCCTACCCCCACTTTTCTGCACTGGGACTGGCGACGGCGGGCCTACGCCGTTTGTCCCAGCGAGAGCGCCAGCAAGCCTCTAGAGTGGCTCCCTGAGTGCCCATGGCAGGCCAGGCCCAGAAAGCAAATGGCTGTCTTGCTTTGAAGCTGAAACGCACATCTGGGAGGCCAGGCCTGCCTGTTCCGCTCACTTGTCATCACTCGGTGAGGAGCCAGGTCCAGGAGGCCGAACCTGGCCCTGGCAACCCAGGAGGCTGTGTGCAGGCCCTCCCTGGCACACCGCGGCCCACAGCTCGCGGCCTGGGCCGGCGCCGGGCTCCGGCAGCACGTGAGAGAGATTTAGTGCATGCAACTTAGGAAAGCCGCCCCTCGGGCTTCAGCTGAAATAAAAGACAGTATTTCCTGCACCTTGGATGCTGTTTGCTCTCACCCTTCAGAGCAACCTGCCATGTCCACTCAAGTGCAGAAACTTCTCTAATTGTAGTTACCAAACGTGTTAGTTCCTCGGGGCTGCCCAAACAAGGTGCCACCACCAGGGTGGCTTGGAGCAACAGACACTTACTCTTGTGCAATTCGGAGGCCAGAAGTCAGCAATCCAGGTGTCTGCCCCTCCCCCACCACCCGGCGTGCTCCCCCAGCGGGCTCCAGGGCGAACCCCTCCCTACCTCTCCCTGCCCTGTTGGGCGCGGGCCATCCCGGCGCCCTTGGCCTCACGCTGTGTCACCGCAGGCTCTTCCCCGTCCTCATTCTGCTGTGGCCCTCTCCTGCCCGAAGGGCTTGGGGCTCTGCCTACCCCGCTCTGACCTCTTTGTCACTAGCACATCCCCAATATTTCCAAATTAGGGCTTCAGCATCATCTGTTTGGGGGACACGGTTCAACCTACAGCGCCAAGCTGTGCTTAATTCCACGAAACACAGGCAGACAAAGAGCATGGAGGCAGAGGGCGGGAACGACCAACACTCCACAGAGGGTCCCAGCGCGCGTGCCTCGGGCTCTAGCCGAAGGAAACCCCAGCCTTGTCCCTTCAGCTTGGGTTTCTGCCCCACGAGGAGGCAGAGGACAGGTGAGTGCAAGAGACCCTCCACTGGCGACTGGTCTCCATGACACACATTTGATGAAGCACGAATTTGCTGACAAGGGTCAGTGACGGCTGGTCCAGGGCAGAGCGTGAGGGGCGCTGGGGTCTCTCCCTGCAGGAGCAGTCCCCAGGCAGCCCCGGTCTGTCTTCCTGTGTTTTCAGCCCTGGGCAGATGGAGTGGAGTTGTAGGGAGTGCCAGGGCCGGGTCTCAGCTTGTTCCTCCCCGTCGGTCAAGACCCACTTGAATTCTTACCTTGTTCATCAGGTTTATTTTCTACCCTTCACTGGATCATAAAGGGCAACTGTGTCCCTTCCCTGGGCGCTGTCCTGGCCCCGGAGGACGGTGACACCAGACCCCAGAGGAAGAACACATGAGTCTCCCAGGGCAGCCGTGACACGTGGCAAAAGAGTGACCCACTACAAAGAGTATCCGGGTTTGTGTGGACGGGGCTCCATGGGTCAGGGATGCTCTGGTCCAAGACCTGAGGCCTGGGCTACAGGGGGTGGTGCTTCCTGACCTGGGACATCAGCTGGAGTTACACCGGGGTTGGGGCTTCCCGGACGGGAGCAGGACCCACCAGGTGGGGGCTGGAGCCACGGAGGAAAGGTTGCCTCTGCTGGAGCAGGGAGAGAGAGAAGGATGCTGGCTCCCCCTGCCCCACCCTCCAGGTTTCTGCCTGCCAGGGACCCCCCTCTGTTAGAACCAGGAGGCAAGGGAGCCCCGGGGAGTGAAGTTCCCTTGGATGCCAGGCAGGGCGGAGAGGGCGAGGAAACACATGGCTCCCGGTTTGTCTGGGGGGCTCTTGCAAAGGCTTTAGAATGAGACGGACAGGGTTGTAGGGTGGACACAAGCGGCAGTCGTGAGTGGACAGTGGGGCTTCCTGGAGGAGGCGTCACACATCTCAGGTGTAGGAAGGAAGAGCTATTGGCCTTTATGACTCCTGGTCACCAGGCATCACCTCCCCTGACATTATCTAGATTTCTCTCCGGGGACCCCAACGCTCTTCTACCACGTCATTTAATCCTCAGAAGAGCCCCCATGATGTCGGCATTCTGATGGTGCCCAATTTACAGATGAAGCAACTGACGTCAAGCTCATCCCGCCGAGATTTAAATGCACATGGCCTAGCTGAAGAGCCCCGCTTTGTGCCTCTCCGGGCTTGTCCTCACCAGCGTGTGTGTGTGTGTGTGTGTGTGTGTGTGTGTGTGTGTGTGTGACAGCCAGCAGGCACAGCTGACCCCAGCGGAGCTCCGAAGTGTGGGCGGGAGGGGCCGCAGGGCCCTCAGTCACAACGCCCTCAACACCAGAGGTCAGGCCCCACAGCTCTAGCCGTCAGCGCCTGCCGGAGTTAGCCCCAAGGCTCCTCAGGGGAGCGGGGCAAACGCGAGGGGTCCAACCACACAGGAACTGGCAGCAGGGAGGAGCAGGTGGGGGAGGAGCAGGTGGGGGAGGGGCAGGTGGGGG
>NW_027400733.1:0-5050 GCF_003265705.2 Callorhinus ursinus
GACCTGTAGCTTCAGTGACCTAGCCAGGTCCTTTTCACCTGCCTGACATGGAAAACAGCTGGAATGAGAGCACCCTCTGGATGCAGTGTGCTGGCTGCTCAGACAGAAGGTTAAGCACTTGCTCAACAATGAAGAGACTACAGAGCTTAAGGCAAAGAGAGAGGAAGGTATCATGCGTTCTAGAGTAGTAGTAACTGCTCTTTCTTAAACTGGGAAATTACACAAAGGCAGACATGACAAATGCCTAGAACATGTGTGGCAGAACCCAGAATTGCTTTTATTTGTGTACTCGTCAAGAATCCAAGTCCATAATCCTGGGCCCACAGGCCCGAAAAAACCACACAAAGATCAGAAGGCATATGAAGAAATAGGAAAATATGTTCCAATTAGAGAAACAAAATCAGTCTCCAAAACTGCCCTATGTTAATAAAGAGCCATACGTTGCCGAAAATATATATATATATTTTGTCTGTCAAAGAATTCAAATTACCATCATAAAGATGCTCAGGGAGGAAGAAGAGCAAATAGATAGGTAACTACATGTTATCAGGAAAACTATGCATGACCGAAACGTAAACCCAATGAGACAGAAAGTATAACATCCATGGACCAGAAACTGGGAGCTGAAGAGTACAATTACTGAATTTAAAAATACACTAAGGGATCAGCAACAGACTTGATGAAGCAGAACAAAGAATCAGATCTCTTAAAGTCACCTTTTCTAAATTCTCTACTGAGAGGAGCCAAGAAATATGTGAAAAGGATGGAGTCTAAGGGACTCATGGGACCCCGACAAGTGGTCCAATATGCACATTAAGGGGACCTCATAAGGAGAGGAGAGTGACCTATGTGGAAAAAAGACACAAATTCAAGCTCAGTAAATTCTAAGTAGGATAAATGTCAAGACATGAACCCAGTGACACGTTGTAATTAACCTAGCAAATACAGGTGAAGAGAGACTTTTGAAACAGCATGACAAATGCAACTTATCTTGTACAAGAGAGCTCCTAGGAAATTTAGTAGTGGGATTCTCAGCAAACCCAATATGAAGAGGGGCATGGCATAATGTACTCAGGTACTGAAGGATGAAAAAATAGCCACCAAGAATACTTTACCTGGCAAAACTGCTTTCCACAGATGTAGAAATGAAGACTTTCCCAAGTAAAATCCCCTCTAAGTTTACCAGCAGGCCTGTCCTACAAGAAACGTTAAAGGAACACTCTCTAGATGAAATAAAAGGATTCTACAAAGTAACTGAAACGACATGAGAACATAAAGCTCTCTGCTAAACATACTTAGACACTTATACAAACCTGTAGTGTTGTAATTCGATACCACTCATGTTTATTTCTGCTACGGAATAATGTTTTTAAAAAAAGTATAGGGCGCCTGGGTGGCTCAGTTGGTTAAGCGACTGCCTTCGGCTCAGGTCATGGTCCTGGAGTCCCGGGATCGAGTCCCACATCGAGCTCCCTGCTCAGCAGGGAGTCTGCTTCTCCCTCTGACCCTCTTCCCTCTTGTGCTCTCTGTCTCTCATTCTCTCCCTCTCAAATAAATAAATAAAATCTTAAAAAAAAAAATTTGTAAAAAAAGTATAAAAATCTCAGGGTAGGAAATAAAGTACACAACATAAAAATTTATGATATCGGTAACAAAGTGGGTGCAGGGGTGGACATAGGAAGAAGAGTTTTGTATGCAAGTGACAATATGAGTTTTAAATGTTTTTTTTTAACTCTAAGTTGTGTTAAGGAATTGCCAAGGTAAGCACAATGAAAATACTCACAGAAGACACAAAAGTTAATGAGAAAGGTACCAAGGCATATCATGGGCATAACACAAGTAAGGATAAAATATAATACCAAAACCTGATAAGAGATATAAATGTTTCAAAATTACTTTGAATTCAAAAAAGTCTTTCTCTCATGCAAAGAGAATAAAAATTCACCAACAAGGGCGCCTGGGTGGCTCAGTTGGTTAGGCGACTGCCTTCGGCTCAGGTCATGATCCTGGAGTCCCGGGATCGAGTCCCGCATCGGGCTCCCTGCTCAGCAGGGAGTCTGCTTCTCCCTCTGACCCTCTTCCCTCTCGTGCTCTGTCTCTCATTCTTTCTCAAATAAATAAATAAAATCTTTAAAAAAAAATTCACCAACAAATACATGATGAAATTAATTCTGTTTGTGACAGCTCACCTAGACACAATAAACATTCACTGACCACACACCAAGGAGACAAACAGTAGGAGTCATAAACAGAGTATGTATGTGTGATATACAAATACAAGACAAATACACACAATTTTATGGCAAAAAGCTTTATGGCAAAAAGCAGAAAGCTCATTCTTTTGAGTTATACTCACATGGTCTTGAAATGGACTGCGTTGAGAATTCTCCTAAAACAAAATACACAGGTAAAACCCAATCCACAACTAACTAATGTTGTGGAATGTCCCAGACAAACGGGCACATTATTATGGAATTACTGAACCAGAATAAGATAAAATTTAACCCAAGAAATTCTAAATAAAAAATTGACGTATTACATAAAAGAAAAACATCTATATAACTATAATTTAAACTGTGTTCATATCATGAAAAATAAGCATTTGATTGGCATGTCTTCATTGACCATAAAATTGTAATTATTCATTAAAATCATTAAAAGCTGTAAATGAAAATTTTATCAACACTTAAAAAGCTTGAAAGAAATGTATTTCGTTATTAATATATTCCTGCTCCTACACAGAATGTAAGGCTATAATCCACTCTTTAAGACAGAGGACACAGGGTGCCTGGGTGGCTCAGTTGGTTAAGCGACTGCCTTTGGCTCAGGTCATGATCCTGGAGTCCAGGGATCGAGTCCCACATCGGGCTCCCTGCTCAGCAGGGAGTCTGCTTCTCCCTCTGACCCCCTTCCCTCTCGTGCTATCATTCTCTCTCTCTCAAATAAATAAATAAAATCTTTAAAAAAAAAAAAAAAAGACAGAGGACACAAACAACATCTTCATTTCTAAATAAACAAACATCACGAAAGTTGTAAAATATGCTGACAAGACACTGTATCTGAAATTAATACTTGGGATTAAATTCTGATACATTCTTTTTTTTTTTTTTAAGATTTTATTTACTTATTCATAAGAGACAGAGAGAGAGAGAGGCAGAGGGAGAAGCAGGCTCCCCGCTGAGCAGGGAGCCCATGCGGGACTCGATCCCAGGACCCTGGAATCATGACCTGAGCAGAAGGCAGACGCTTAACCATCTGAGCCACCCAGGCACCCTAACTTCTGATACATTTTGAGGAAAGTAGAAGAAAAGCCTAATCATTAAATTCCCATGAAGTAAAATTACATTACTGAACAAAAGGATTTTTGAAATATGGGGGTTTGGGGTGCCTGGGTGGCTCAGTCAGTTAAGCGTCTGCTTTCCGCTCAGGTCAGGAACTCAGGGTCCTGGGATCCAGCTGCACATCGGGCTCCCTGCTCAGCAGGGAGTCTGCTTCTCCCTCTCCTTTTGCCCTTCCCCTGCTCATTCTCTCTCTCTCTCTCTCTCTCTCTCTCTATCTCTCTCTGTCTCGCACAAATAAATCTTTTAAAAATCTCATATTAACTAATTAGAAATTGAAAACACACGACAAAGTCACAAGAACTTCTTATAACACAGAATTATAAAATGATGTGATTATTAAAAAATAAGGTAATCATTGAAACTTTATTAAAGGCTACAAGTTCTGAGTTCTAAATGTGCTAGTTCCACAGTAGCTTTATTTATGTAGGAATTCTAGGAAACAAATAGAGACATTACATTATTTCACCATTGAGGAATGGAACTCATAGAGTGGAAACCTCTACATTAGTTAATATGAAAAAGAATGAACTTTTGAAGGGAAATAAAAGAGTACATTTTCTCATTTTAGGGAGGTGCTTTGTTATCTGATGAAGTTACTGAGTCTCAATTTTACAAGATTAAGATTAAAGCCTCCGTAACATCGGAAAGCGTAAACCAGAAAACATTAGAAATCTGCCTCCAGTGTTCCAGGAATTTCTCCACCAAACCCCAATGTGCATACAACTACCCTGGCTTACTCCTCCCATGAGGAAAAATAGAGTTTACCAAGGGCTTAGCATGGAGTTCTCAGAAATAGGATGATTTTCCCAGGGCCCTCACAGCTGTGGAGAAGCTCGCAGACTATGGAGGCCCTCCCACTCCCAGGAGAGTCCCCTGGCCCTCCCTGTGGATGTGACGGACCATCACTGGAGCGGAAGGAGAATCCCTAGAGAATGTAAGAGCTTGATAATGTTGGATAGCAGATGTCCCTCTGTGAGAGAGAGAGAAATAAAACTGGGCGTCTCCAGCTGATTTTCATTCAAGGAGAGCTACTCGAACCACACCTTAAGGTCCACCTTCCTCCTTCAACTTGGACCTCCCCCCTGTCATCTGCCTCATCCATTCCCACCTACCTGGATGGAAGGCCACAGTCTCCTTTCTCTTCACGTCCCAGAGCTGCTTCTCTTGCTCCAAAAACATCATCAGGTCTGGCTTTGACAGAACGAGACCTGTTTATAAGGAAAAAGGAAAATGAGTATTGCTGTAGATTCTAACTTTCCATCAGGATTGTGTTCAGTACAGAAAAGAGGACATTGTAGAATTCTAGAAAATGGTTTCCCAAAAGCTGTTGCCCAACAGGCCCTTTAGAACACACAGGAGGGGCGCCTGGGTGGCTCATTCGTTAAGCGTCTGCCTTCGGGCGCAAGTCACGATCCCAGGGTCGTGGGATCGAGCCCTGCATCGGGCTCCCTGCTCAGCGGGAAGCCTGTTTCTCCCTCTCCCTCTCCCTCTCCCCCTGCTTGCGTTCCTGTTCTCGCTGTGTCTGTCTCTGTCAAATAAATAAGTAAAATCTTTAGAAAAAAAAAAAAAGCCGGCGTGTTAACATAATAAAAAATTTAAAGAAAAAAAAATTTAAAAAAACAATACACAGGAGAAATTTCCAATGTTCACATCCTAATCTCTACTTCCAAGTAGAAGACATAAGAACTGGAAATGTCAGTTTAAGATGT
>NW_027400734.1:0-5048 GCF_003265705.2 Callorhinus ursinus
GACCTGTAGCTTCAGTGACCTAGCCAGGTCCTTTTCACCTGCCTGACATGGAAAACAGAGGGAATGAGAGCACCCTCTGGATGCAGTGTGCTGGCTGCTCAGACAGAAGGTTAAGCACTTGCTCAACAATGAAGAGACTACAGAGCTTAAGGCAAAGAGAGAGGAAGGTATCATGCGTTCTAGAGTAGTAGTAACTGCTCTTTCTTAAACTGGGAAATTACACAAAGGCAGACATGACAAATGCCTAGAACAT
Organism: Callorhinus ursinus; assembly: GCF_003265705.2. Lineage (NCBI taxonomy): Eukaryota > Metazoa > Chordata > Mammalia > Carnivora > Otariidae > Callorhinus > Callorhinus ursinus. Next base: position 254 of record NW_027400734.1, read on the forward strand.
GTGTGGCAGAACCCAGAATTGCTTTTATTTGTGTACTCGTCAAGAATCCAAGTCCATAATCCTGGGCCCACAGGCCCGAAAAAACCACACAAAGATCAGAAGGCATATGAAGAAATAGGAAAATATGTTCCAATTAGAGAAACAAAATCAGTCTCCAAAACTGCCCTATGTTAATAAAGAGCCATACGTTGCCGAAAATATATATATATATTTTGTCTGTCAAAGAATTCAAATTACCATCATAAAGATGCTCAGGGAGGAAGAAGAGCAAATAGATAGGTAACTACATGTTATCAGGAAAACTATGCATGACCGAAACGTAAACCCAATGTGACAGAAAGTATAACATCCATGGACCAGAAACTGGGAGCTGAAGAGTACAATTACTGAATTTAAAAATACACTAAGGGATCAGCAACAGACTTGATGAAGCAGAACAAAGAATCAGATCTCTTAAAGTCACCTTTTCTAAATTCTCTACTGAGAGGAGCCAAGAAATATGTGAAAAGGATGGAGTCTAAGGGACTCATGGGACCCCGACAAGTGGTCCAATATGCACATTAAGGGGACCTCATAAGGAGAGGAGAGTGACCTATGTGGAAAAAAGACACAAATTCAAGCTCAGTAAATTCTAAGTAGGATAAATGTCAAGACATGAACCCAGTGACACGTTGTAATTAACCTAGCAAATACAGGTGAAGAGAGACTTTTGAAACAGCATGACAAATGCAACTTATCTTGTACAAGAGAGCTCCTAGGAAATTTAGTAGTGGGATTCTCAGCAAACCCAATATGAAGAGGGGCATGGCATAATGTACTCAGGTACTGAAGGATGAAAAAATAGCCACCAAGAATACTTTACCTGGCAAAACTGCTTTCCACAGATGTAGAAATGAAGACTTTCCCAAGTAAAATCCCCTCTAAGTTTACCAGCAGGCCTGTCCTACAAGAAACGTTAAAGGAACACTCTCTAGATGAAATAAAAGGATTCTACAAAGTAACTGAAACGACATGAGAACATAAAGCTCTCTGCTAAACATACTTAGACACTTATACAAACCTGTAGTGTTGTAATTCGATACCACTCATGTTTATTTCTGCTACGGAATAATGTTTTTAAAAAAAGTATAGGGCGCCTGGGTGGCTCAGTTGGTTAAGCGACTGCCTTCGGCTCAGGTCATGGTCCTGGAGTCCCGGGATCGAGTCCCACATCGAGCTCCCTGCTCAGCAGGGAGTCTGCTTCTCCCTCTGACCCTCTTCCCTCTTGTGCTCTCTGTCTCTCATTCTCTCCCTCTCAAATAAATAAATAAAATCTTAAAAAAAAAAATTTGTAAAAAAAGTATAAAAATCTCAGGGTAGGAAATAAAGTACACAACATAAAAATTTATGATATCGGTAACAAAGTGGGTGCAGGGGTGGACATAGGAAGAAGAGTTTTGTATGCAAGTGACAATATGAGTTTTAAATGTTTTTTTTTAACTCTAAGTTGTGTTAAGGAATTGCCAAGGTAAGCACAATGAAAATACTCACAGAAGACACAAAAGTTAATGAGAAAGGTACCAAGGCATATCATGGGCATAACACAAGTAAGGATAAAATATAATACCAAAACCTGATAAGAGATATAAATGTTTCAAAATTACTTTGAATTCAAAAAAGTCTTTCTCTCATGCAAAGAGAATAAAAATTCACCAACAAGGGCGCCTGGGTGGCTCAGTTGGTTAGGCGACTGCCTTCGGCTCAGGTCATGATCCTGGAGTCCCGGGATCGAGTCCCGCATCGGGCTCCCTGCTCAGCAGGGAGTCTGCTTCTCCCTCTGACCCTCTTCCCTCTCGTGCTCTGTCTCTCATTCTTTCTCAAATAAATAAATAAAATCTTTAAAAAAAAATTCACCAACAAATACATGATGAAATTAATTCTGTTTGTGACAGCTCACCTAGACACAATAAACATTCACTGACCACACACCAAGGAGACAAACAGTAGGACTCATAAACAGAGTATGTATGTGTGATATACAAATACAAGACAAATACACACAATTTTATGGCAAAAAGCTTTATGGCAAAAAGCAGAAAGCTCATTCTTTTGAGTTATACTCACATGGTCTTGAAATGGACTGCGTTGAGAATTCTCCTAAAACAAAGTACACAGGTAAAACCCAATCCACAACTAACTAATGTTGTGGAATGTCCCAGACAAACGGGCACATTATTATGGAATTACTGAACCAGAATAAGATAAAATTTAACCCAAGAAATTCTAAATAAAAAATTGACGTATTACATAAAAGAAAAACATCTATATAACTATAATTTAAACTGTGTTCATATCATGAAAAATAAGCATTTGATTGGCATGTCTTCATTGACCATAAAATTGTAATTATTCATTAAAATCATTAAAAGCTGTAAATGAAAATTTTATCAACACTTAAAAAGCTTGAAAGAAATGTATTTCGTTATTAATATATTCCTGCTCCTACACAGAATGTAAGGCTATAATCCACTCTTTAAGACAGAGGACACAGGGTGCCTGGGTGGCTCAGTTGGTTAAGCGACTGCCTTTGGCTCAGGTCATGATCCTGGAGTCCAGGGATCGAGTCCCACATCGGGCTCCCTGCTCAGCAGGGAGTCTGCTTCTCCCTCTGACCCCCTTCCCTCTCGTGCTATCATTCTCTCTCTCTCAAATAAATAAATAAAATCTTTAAAAAAAAAAAAAAAAGACAGAGGACACAAACAACATCTTCATTTCTAAATAAACAAACATCACGAAAGTTGTAAAATATGCTGACAAGACACTGTATCTGAAATTAATACTTGGGATTAAATTCTGATACATTCTTTTTTTTTTTTTAAGATTTTATTTACTTATTCATAAGAGACAGAGAGAGAGAGAGGCAGAGGGAGAAGCAGGCTCCCCGCTGAGCAGGGAGCCCATGCGGGACTCGATCCCAGGACCCTGGAATCATGACCTGAGCAGAAGGCAGACGCTTAACCATCTGAGCCACCCAGGCACCCTAACTTCTGATACATTTTGAGGAAAGTAGAAGAAAAGCCTAATCATTAAATTCCCATGAAGTAAAATTACATTACTGAACAAAAGGATTTTTGAAATATGGGGGTTTGGGGTGCCTGGGTGGCTCAGTCAGTTAAGCGTCTGCTTTCCGCTCAGGTCAGGAACTCAGGGTCCTGGGATCCAGCTGCACATCGGGCTCCCTGCTCAGCAGGGAGTCTGCTTCTCCCTCTCCTTTTGCCCTTCCCCTGCTCATTCTCTCTCTCTCTCTCTCTCTCTCTCTCTATCTCTCTCTGTCTCGCACAAATAAATCTTTTAAAAATCTCATATTAACTAATTAGAAATTGAAAACACACGACAAAGTCACAAGAACTTCTTATAACACAGAATTATAAAATGATGTGATTATTAACAAATAAGGTAATCATTGAAACTTTATTAAAGGCTACAAGTTCTGAGTTCTAAATGTGCTAGTTCCACAGTAGCTTTATTTATGTAGGAATTCTAGGAAACAAATAGAGACATTACATTATTTCACCATTGAGGAATGGAACTCATAGAGTGGAAACCTCTACATTAGTTAATATGAAAAAGAATGAACTTTTGAAGGGAAATAAAAGAGTACATTTTCTCATTTTAGGGAGGTGCTTTGTTATCTGATGAAGTTACTGAGTCTCAATTTTACAAGATTAAGATTAAAGCCTCCGTAACATCGGAAAGCGTAAACCAGAAAACATTAGAAATCTGCCTCCAGTGTTCCAGGAATTTCTCCACCAAACCCCAATGTGCATACAACTACCCTGGCTTACTCCTCCCATGAGGAAACACAGTTTACCAAGGGCTTAGCATAGAGTTCCTCCGAAATAGGATGATTTTCCCAGGGCCCTCACAGCTGTGGAGAAGCTCGCAGACTATGGAGGCCCTCCCACTCCCAGGAGAGTCCCCTGGCCCTCCCTGCGGATGTGATGGACCATCACTGGAGCGGAAGGAGAATCCCTAGAGAATGTAAGAGCTTGATAATGTTGGATAGCAGATATCTCTTTGTGAGAGAGAGAGAAATAAAACTGGGCGTCTCCAGCTGATTTTCATTCAAGGAGAGCTACTCGAACCACACCTTAAGGTCCACCTTCCTCCTTCAACTTGGACCTCCCCCCTGTCATCTGCCTCATCCATTCCCACCTACCTGGATGGAAGGCCACAGTCTCCTTTCTCTTCACGTCCCAGAGCTGCTTCTCTTGCTCCAAAAACATCATCAGGTCTGGCTTTGACAGAACGAGACCTGTTTATAAGGAAAAAGGAAAATGAGTATTGCTGTAGATTCTAACTTTCCATCAGGATTGTGTTCAGTACAGAAGAGAGGACGCTGTAGAATTCTAGAAACTGGTTTCCCAAAAGCTGTTGCCCAACAGGCCCTTTAGAACACACAGGAGGGGCGCCTGGGTGGCTCATTCGTTAAGCGTCTGCCTTCGGGCGCAAGTCACGATCCCAGGGTCGTGGGATCGAGCCCTGCATCGGGCTCCCTGCTCAGCGGGAAGCCTGTTTCTCCCTCTCCCTCTCCCTCTCCCCCTGCTTGCGTTCCTGTTCTCGCTGTGTCTGTCTCTGTCAAATAAATAAGTAAAATCTTTAGAAAAAAAAAAAAAGCCGGCGTGTTAACATAATAAAAAATTTAAAGAAAAAAAAATTTAAAAAAACAATACACAGGAGAAATTTCCAATGTTCACATCCTAATCTCCACTTCCAAGTAGAAGACATAAGAACTGGAAATGTCAGTTTAAGATGT
>NW_027400735.1:0-5048 GCF_003265705.2 Callorhinus ursinus
AAAAGGTGAATTACAGACCAATATCCCTGATGAACATGGGTGCAGAAATTCTCACCAAAATACTAGCCAATAGGATACAACAGTACATTAAAAGGATTATTCACCACAACCAAGTCGGATTTATTCCTGGGCTGCAAGGTTGGTTCAACATCCACAAATCAGTCAATGTGATACAATACATTAATAAAAGAAAGAAGAACCATATGATCCTCTCAATAGATGCAGAAAAAGCATTTGACAAAGTACAGCATCCTTTCTTGATTAAAACTCTTCAGAATGTAGGGGTAGAAGTTACATACCTCAATATCATAAAAGCCATCTATGAAAAACCCACAACGAATTGAATTCTCAATGGGGTAAAACTGAGAGCTTTCCCCCTAAAGTCAGGAACACGGCAGGATGTCCACTATCACCACTGCTATTCAACATAGTACTAAAAGTCCTAGCGACAGCAATCAGACAACAAAAAGAAATCAAAGGCATTCAAATTGGCAAAGAAGAAGTCAAACTCTCACTCTTTGCAGGTGATATGATACTTTATGTGGAATACGCAAAAGACTCCACCCCCAAACTGCTAGAACTCATAAAAGAATTCAGTAAAGTGGCAGGATATAAAATCAATGCACACAAATCAGTGGCATTCCTATATACCAACAATAAGACAAATGAAAGAGGAATTAAGGAGTCGATCCCATTTACAATTGCACCCAAAACCATAAGGTACCTAGGAATAAATCTAACCAAAGGGGCAAAGAATCTGTACTCAGAAAACTATAAAATACTTATGAAAGAAATTGAGGAAGACATAAAGAAATGGAAAAACGTTCCATGTTCATGGATTGGAAGAACAGATATTGTGAAGATGACAATGGTACCTAGAGCAATCTACACATTTAATGCAATCCCTATCAAAATACCATCTACTTTTTTCAAAGAAATGGAACAAATAATCCTAAAATTTGTATGGAACCAGAAGAGACCCCGAATAGCCAGAGGAATGTTGAAAAAGAAAAGCAAAGCTGGTGGCATCACAATTCCGGACTTCAAGCTTTATTACAAAGCTGTAATCATCAAGACATCATGGTACTGGAACAAAAACAGACACATAGATCTTTGGAACATAATAGAGAGCCCAAAAATGGACCCTCAACTCTATGGTCAACTCATCTTTGACAAAGCAGGAATGAAGGTACAATGGAAAAAAGACAGTCTCTTCAACAAATGGTGTTGGGAAAATTGGACAGCCACATGCAGAAGAATGAAACTGGACCATTTCCTTACACCATACACAAAAATAGACTCAAAATGGATGAAAGACCTCAATATGAGATAGGAGTCCAAAATCCTAGAGGAGAAGACAGGCAGCAACCCCTTTGACCTCATCCGCAGCAGCTTGTTCCTAGAAACATCACCAAAGGTAAGGGAAGCAAGGGCAAAAATGAAGTATTGGGACTTTATCAAGATAAAAAGCTTTTGCACAGCAAAGGAAACAGTCAACAAAACCAAAAGACAACCCACAGAATGGGAGAAGATATGTGCAAATGACATATCAGATAAAGGGCTAGTATCCAAAATCTATAAAGAACTTATGAAACTCAACACCCAAAGAACAAATAATCCAATCAAGAAATGGGCAGAAGACATGAACAAACATTTTTCCAAACAAGACATCCAAATGGCCAACAGACATATGAAAAAGTGCTCAACACTGCTCAGCATCAGGGAAATCCATATCAAAACCTCAATGATTTACCACCTCACACCAGTCAGAATGGCTAAAATTAACCAGTCAGGAAACAACAGATGTTGGGGAGGTTGCAGACAAAGGGGAACCCTCCTACACTGTGGGTGGGAATGCAAGCTGGTGCAGCCACTCTGGAAAACAGCATGAAGGTTCCTCAAAAAGTTGAAAATAGAGCTACCGTACGACCCAGCAATGGCACTACTGGGTATTTACCCCATAGATACAAATGTAGTGATCCAAAGGGGTACATGCTCCTCCATGTTTATAGCAGCAATGTTATCAATAGCCAAACTATGGAAAGAGCCACAATGTCTATCAACAGATGAATGGATAAAGAAGAAGTGGTATATATACACAATGGAATATTATGCAGCCATCAAAAAATGAAATCTTGCCATTTGCAATGACGTGGTTAGAACTAGAGGGTGTTATGCTAAGCAAAATAAGTCAATCGGAGAAAGACATGTATCATATATGATCTTACTGATATGAGCAATTCTTAATCTCAGGAACAAACTGAGTGTTACTGGAGTGGTTGGGGGTGGGAGGGTTGGGGTGGCTGGGTGATAGACATTGAGGAGGGTATGAGCTATGGTGAGTGCTGTGAATTGTGTAAGACTGATAAATCCAGACGTGTACCTCTGAAACAAATCATACATTATATGTTAACAAAAGAAAAGAAGAAGATAGTAGGAAGGGAAAAATGAAGGGGGGGGGTAATTGGAGTGGGAGATGGACCTTGAGAGACTATGGACTCTGAGAACCAAACTGAGGGTTCTAGAGGGGAGGGGGTGGGGGGATGGGTTAGCCTGGTGATGGGTATGGAGGGCACGTATTGAATGGAGCACCGGGTGTTATACGCAAACAGTGAATCATGGAACACTATGTCAGAAACTAATGATGTAATGTATGGTGACTATCATCACATAATAAAATAAAATTTAAAAAGAGTTGGAGATTGGCAGCTTAATCAAAAAGACTCTCCCTCTTCCTCTGTCCCCATTCTTTCTTTCTTTCAAAATAAATAAAATCTCAAGAAAAAGCACTGCATATGTAGATGGATGTCACCAACATTAAAGAAATGGGTGTTGATAACCATCTACCGTTCTTGTCTCTTTATTAAGGCTGGTATCGCTGTGCTTTTATTTGATTATACTTAGTTAACTTGTGTTACACCGTACCACACGTTCCTGTTCACCTGGATGTCTGTTTTGTTTTGTTTTGTTTTGTTTTTTAAGAATAAGATCCTATAAGTTGAAGTGGGTTTGCCTCTCGGAATATAAGTTAGTATCAAGCACAGAATTCTGCCCAAGTTTATTACTTGGAATGTAATTCACTCTGTGTGTTGAATATTCTTTAATATGATCTCAGTAAAGGTTTAAGAGGATTTTTGTGAGTGAGGTATAGAAACAGGAACCAAGCTTTACTAGCTCCTTTAGAACACACAGTTTTAATAATTAAAAAATAAATAAGTAAAAAATGTTAAATTTTCTTCAATCCTTGTCAGAAAAGAATGTTTTTATATTTTACTTGTTTATTCTTAGGAACGAATCGTGGTTCTCATAGCCCCAGGAGATTCTGTTCCTAGTGCAGCATAGAGTAAAAACCAAAACCAAACCAAAAATTGCCATTATGAGTTATGTTGATCCTTCGATTAAATTTACTTGAGCAAAGAGGAAAGCTCTGTAATAAGTGGCACACAGATATAAGGATGTCAAGGAAACAATCCTTTCCTAAAGGGTTTACATCTAGTTGGGCGTGAGAGTCCTGTTCATTTCCAGCTTGTCTTCTTTTTGTGCCCAGCCAGAGAAGTGCATATAAGATGGTAGGAGGGCCTGCCCAAGAACAGAGTCCATCCAGCCATGAGAGGGACATGGAATTTGGCATCTGAACTGATTTTTGAAGGATGTGTAGAAATTCAAACAGATGGGAATGAAGCCTCGAGGAAAGCGCTTGAGGTAGAAATGACAGCACCTACCCTGGCTCTTCTCTTCTGAAGACAGGCACAATCCCTGTCACTTTATTGCTCACTGGAGAGCTCTCCCTGATCAGAGAGGCTGCTGAACAGATAGAATCCCATGGATGGACAGCATACTTGTACGCAGACAGTATACAAATTACTAATGTGCATTTAAATCAGTTGAACAGGGGCGCCTGGGTGGCTCAGTTGTGAAGCGTCTGCCTTCGGCTTGGGTCATACCCCGCATCGGGCTCTCTGCTCCACAGGAAGCCTGCTTCTCCCTCTCCCGCTCCCCCTGCTTGTGTTCCCTCTCTCGCTGTGTCTCTCGCTGTCAAATAAATAAATAAAATCTTTAAAAAAAATCAGTTGAACAAGGTAACTTAATTACATAAAGGATATTTACATTATGAGAACTTGACAGTCTGTTTTATTCACTTCACATCTCACTTGCAATTTCTTGATTTCAGTTGCTACCAATCAGGAAGAGAAAGAACACCTTTGGTTCATAATGAATTTCTTGGTCTAAATGTTGATAGGCATTTCTGAGCTAAGTTTTTGGTTTCTAGTCTCCTGGTCTTTTAAATCTGGAAAAGGGCATTTGTTTTAATGTTTCTGTTTTCCAGCCTTTGGGGGCTCACTTTAGTGGAGCGGCAGGCTACGATTTTAAATGAATACATTTAACGAGTTGCATGTTTTTAAGCAGAAAAATTCCATATTCAGAGTGAATCCTTTTATATGATATGAAGTCTGTTTTTTAATGCAAATAGTCTTTTTTATAATTTGCTGATTTAAAAAACTTGGTTTCTTATCCATCTGACTTAAGCTTTGGAGTTCTAGTCTCCTGGTCCACTAGGAGTCTATATATGAGCAGTTGGTTTAATGCTTTTATTTTCTACATCTGGGGACTCACTTTAGTGGTAGGAACCCTAATAAAATGCATCTTAAAGAAGACATGCAATAGCTTTATTTTATTTTTTTTTAATTTTTTATTGTTATGTTAATCACCATATATTACATCATTTGTTTTTGATGTAGTGTTCCATGATTCATTGTTTGTTCATAACACCCAGTGCTCCACGCAGAACGTGCCCCCTCCAATACCCATCACCAGGCTAACCCATCTCCCCATCCTCCTCCCCTCCAGAAGCCTCAGTTTGTTTTTCAGAGTCCATCATCTCTCATGGTTCGTCTCCCCCTCTGACTTACTCCCCTTCATTCTTCCTCTCCTGCTATCTTCTTCTTTTTCTTTTTTCTTAAAATATGTTCTGTTATTTGTTTCAGAAGTACAGATCTGTGATTCAACAGTCTTGCACAATTCACAGCGTTCACCGTAGCACATACCCT
>NW_027400736.1:0-5047 GCF_003265705.2 Callorhinus ursinus
TACCGGTTGAGAACTGATTTGTGACCTAGGATTCGATGTATTCTGGAGAATGTTCCATGGGCACTAGAGAAGAATATGTACTCTGTTGCTTTGGGATGGAATGTTCTGAATAGATCTGTGAAGTCCATTTGGTCCACTGTGTCATTTAAAGTCTTTATTTCCTTGTTGATCTTTTGCTTAGATGATCTATCCGTTTCAGTCAGGGGGGTGTTAAAGTCCCCCGCTGGTATTGTATTGTTGTCAATGTGTTTCTTTGCTTTTGTTATTAATTGGCTTATATAATTGGCTGCTCTCATGTTAGGGACATGGATATTTACCATTGTTAGATCTTCTTGTTGGATAGGCCCTTTCAGTAGGATATAGTGTCCTTCCTCATCTCTTAGTATAGTTTTTGATTTAAAATCTAATTTGTCTGATATAAGGATTGCCACCCCAACTTTCTTTTGGTGTCCATTAGCATGGTAAATAGTTTTCCACCCCCTCACTTTCAATCTGGGGGTGTCTTTGGGTCTAAAGTGAGTCTCTTGCAGTCAGCATATTGATGGGTCTTGTTTTTTTATCCAATCTGATACCTTGTTTCCTCTGATTGGGGCATTCAGCCCATTTACATTCAGGGTAACTATTGAAAGATATGACAATAGTGCCATTGTATTGCCTGTAAGGTGACTGTTACTGTATATTGTCTGTGTTCCTTTATGGTCTATGTTACTTTTAGGCTCTCTCTTTGTTTAGTGGACCCCTTTCAATATTTCTTGTAGGGCTGGTTTCGTGTTTGCAAATACCTTTAGAGTTTGTTTGTCCTGGAAGCTTTTTATCTCTCCTTCTATTTTCAATGACAGCCTAGCTGGATATAGTATTCTTGGCTGCATATTTTTCTCATTTAGTGCTCTGAAGATATCATGCCAGTCTTTTCTGGCCTGCCAGGTCTCTGTGGATAGGTCTTTTGCCAGTCTAATGTTTCTACCATTGTAGGTTACAGATCTCTTAACCTGAGCTGCTTTCAGGATTTTATTTTTTCTCTGAGACTCGTAAGTTTTATTATTAGATGGCGGGGTGTTGACCTATGTTTATTGATTTTGAGTGGGGTTCTATGTGCCTCCTGGATTTTGATGTCTGTTTCCTTCCCCACATTAGGGAAGTTCTGGGCTCTAATTTGCTGCAATATACCTTCTGCCCCTGTCTCTCTTCTTCTGGGATCCCACTTATTCTAATATTGTTTCTTGTTATGGTATCACTTATCTCTCGAATTCTGCCCTCGTGGTCCAGTAGTTGTTTTTCTCTCTTTTTCTCAGCTTCCTTATTTTCCATCATTTGGTCTTCTATATCACTAATTCTCTCTTCTGCCTCATTTATCCTAGAATTTAGAGCCTCCATTTTTGATTGCACCTCATTAATAGCCTTTTTGATTTCAACTTCGTTAGATTTTAGTTCTTTTATATCTCCAGGACGGGTTTCTCTATTATCTTCTATGCTTCTTTAAAGCCCAGCTAGTATCGTTAAAATCGTCATTCTGAACTCTAGTTCCAACATCTTACTAAAGTCCGCATTGATTAGGTCCCAGGCAGTCGGTACTGCCTCTCCTTTTTTGTGAGGTGATTTTTTTTCTGTTTTGTCATTTTGTCCAGAGGAGAATAGATAAATGAGAGAAGAAAATGCTAACAGGGTAACAACGATCCCAGAAAAATGTACACTAAACAAATCAGAAGAGACCTGAAACCAGGGGAAAAGAAAGGAAAAGAAAGAAAAAAGAAAGAAAAAGAAAAAGATAAACAAACAAAAACAAAACAAAACAAAAAAACAGAATATAATAAAATATGATCAGGCTGGTGCATAGATCTGTGCCACACACTAGATTTTGGGTGTATTTTGGTCTGTTAGAAGAACGTGCCTCCAAAAATTTTAAAGAAAATAAAACTTATATATGTACAAAAATAAGGGTTGATACGATGAAGGAATGGAATATGACTATAAAGATGAAAATTATAAAAGATTTTATAAAAGGAATTGATAAGAATTTGGTTGAAAAAAGAAAGAAGATCATTAAAAAAAAGGGCGAGAATGTGATCAGGCAGTATACTAGAACAATGCTATACACTAGACATTTAGGGTTTTTTTCATCTGTTAGAAGAATCTGTATCACAAAATTTTAAAGAGAGAACAACTTATATATATATATATATATATATATATATATATATATATATATGGTATATATACCATATATATATATATATATATACCAAAAATTAGGTTAACTACTATGAAGGGTTAGAATATGATTCTAAAAATGGGAAATAGAAGAGATTTTTTAAAAAAGGGTTTGATAAGATGTTGGTTGGAAAAGGGAAAAATAAAAATAAAAAAAGGAATAGAAAAAAAGAAAATTAAAAAATTTACTTTGAAAGACTAAAGAATCAGGGGGAAAAAAGCTGTGAATTCTATGTGTTGTATTCCCCTAGCACTGGCGTTCTTCCATTCTCATTGATCACTAAACTTGATCTTGGTTGGCTGTTCTTGCTGATCTTCTGGGGGAGGGGCCTGTTGCAGTGGTTCTCATATAATTTTGTGGGAAGTAGAATTGCCCCGCCATTGCCAGGGCCAGGCTAAATAATCTTTTTGGGTTTGCTCTCGGGAGTTTTTTTCCCTGCAAGCTTTCCATAGATCTTTGGAGGTTTAGAGTGTAAATGGCGTCCTCCCAATCTCCACCTGTAGGAGCCAAGAGCTCGGGGCCCCACTCTTCATTGTGCCCCCAGAGAAAAGCAGTCAATCACTCCCATATCCCTGGTCTCTTGCCTCACTCCGTGCTCACCTGGCCTATGACCTAGCATTTCTATCTCTGGCACATGACCCCGTTTGGAGTGTCCAAACCTAGCAGATTCCTGCAGTGCGCTCCTGCAGCACTCTTCCTGGGGGAGGAAGGGGACTCTTCCTGGATCTGCTGCTTGTTGGCTCCCTGCTGGAGGAGCAGTGGCCCGACTGTGCCTCGGATCATGGTTTATGGCAACCTCGAAGGCCCACTCCTCGTCTCTCTCTCTGCAGCCAGCTTCCCTGCTTCAATACCTGGGAGCTCTGCCACACTGAGGCACCCCCAGTCTTTCTGTGACCCCGAGGGTCCCAAGACCACACTGTCCCAGCGAGGGTTCCACCCCCCGCTTAGCCACTGGAGCAACATCCCTCAGCCGAGCAGACTTCTAAAATTTCTGATTTTGTGCTCTGCTGCTCTATCATTTGCCAGTAGTGGCTGACTGAGGCCCCCTCCCACTGCCATCTATCTTCCCGAATATCACCTCGGATTCACTTCTCCGCACGTCCTGCCTTCCAGAAATTGTCACTTTTCTGTTCAGAGAGTTGCTACTATTCTTTTATTCAATCTCCTATTGAGTTCATATGTGTTCAGAATGGTTTGATCCCTATCTAGCTGAATTCCTGGGACCAGATGAAATTTAGGTCTCCTACTCCTCCAGCATCTTGCTCCTCCCCCCGCAGATGTTGATAATAATTTTTAATAATTGTTTCTATTTCCTTGGTGTAAGTCGTGATCTCTCACCTTTCATTCATAATTTCATTAATTTGGGTCCTTTCTCTTTTCTTTTGGACAAGTCTGGCCAGTGGTTTATCGATCTTATTAATTCTTTCAAAGAACCAGTTTCTAATTTCCTTGATCTGATCTACTGTGTTTCTGGTTTCTAATTCATTGATCTCTATTTAATCTTAATTATGCATGGTTTAGGCATCATTTGTTGCTTTTTCTCCAGTTCTTTAAAGTGTAAGTTAGTTGGTGAATTTGGGATTTTTCTATTTATTTGAGTGAGGCTTAGATGGTTATGTATTTCCCCCTCAGGACGGCCTTTGCAGTATCCCATAGGTTTTGGACTGATGTGTTTTCGTTCTTATTGGTTTCCATGAATTGTTTAATTTCTTGGTTGACACAAACATTCTTGACAACAGCTGTCATTAGCTTCCAAGTGTCTGAATTTCTTCCAATTTTTTTCTTGTGATTGAGTTCCAATTTTAAAGCATTATGGTTTGAGAATATACAGGGAATAATCTCAATCTTTTGGTTTTGGTTGAAACCTGATTTGTGACCCGGTATGTGGTCTATTCTGGAGACAGTTCCGTGTGTGTTAGAGAAGAATGAGTATTCTGTTGTTTTAGGGTGGAATGTTCTGTACCTATCTATGAGGTCTCTCTGGTCCAGCGTGTCATTCAAAGCTCTTGTTTCTTTGTTGATTTTCTGCTTAGATGATCTGGCTATTGCTGAGTGCAATATTGAGGTCTCCTACAATTAATGTATGTTATCAATATGACTCTTTATTTTGGTGAACAGTTGGCTTAGGTAGATGGCTGCACTCATGTTGCAGCTGTAGATATATACAATTGTTAGATCTTCTTGTAGGGGAGACACTTTATGAATGTTATCGTGTCCTTCTATGTATATAACTACAGACTTTAGCTTAAAATCTAATTTGTCTGATATAAGCATTGCTACCCCAGCTTTCTTTTGAGGTCCGCTGGCATGGAAGATGGATCTCCATTTCTTCACGTTCAGTCTGGATGTATCTTTAGGTTCAAAAGGAGTCTCTTGTAGACAGCATATGGATGGGTCCTGTCTTTTTATCCAATCTGCAACCCTGTGCTATTTTATGGGAGTGTTTAGGCCATTCACGTTGAGAGTGATTATTTAAAATATGAATTTATTGTCATCAGGTTGCCTGTGAAGTCATTGTTTCTATAGATTGTCTCTGTAAATTTCTGTTTTATACCACTCTGGGGTCTTTCTCCTTTTATAGAGCCCCCCTTAATATTCCTTGCAGGGCTGGCTTGATGATCACATATTCTTTCAGTTTTTGCCAGTCTTGGAAGCTCTGCATCTCTCCATTCATTCTAAATGACAGCCTTGCCAAATAAAGTATTCTTGGCTGCATGTTATTCTCATTTAGTACCCTGAATATGTCTTGCCAGACCTTTCTGGCTTGCCAGAAAGGTCTCTGCTGATATGTCTGACATTATCCTGATTTACCTCCCTCTATGTAAGGAATCTATTCCC
>NW_027400737.1:0-5047 GCF_003265705.2 Callorhinus ursinus
TATAGAACTTTGATATCAGTCTTTTGTCTCTAGTGTCATTTGCAAATATCTTCTCCCATTCCGTGGATTGCCTCTTTGTTTTGTTCACTGTTTCCTTTGTTGTGCAAAAGGTTTTTATCTTGACACAGACAATAGTTCACTTTTGCTTTTGTTTCCCTTGCCTTTGGAGAGGTGTCTTGAAAGAAGTTGCTGTGTGTCTCCTCCAGGATTTCAAAGGATTCCGGTCTCACATTGAGATCTTTCATCCATTTTGAGTTTATCTTTGTGTATGATGTAAGAGAATGGTCCTGTTTCATTCCTCTAAATGTTGCTGTCCAATTTTCCCAACACCATTTAGCGAAGAGACTGTCCTTATCCATTGCATATTCTTTACTGTTTTGTCAAAGTTTACTTGCCCATAGAGTTGTTTTGTCTGTCTATTTTTGTGCCAATACTATACTGACTTGACCACAGCTTTGTAATAGAGCTTGAAGGCAGACATTGTGATGACATCAGCTTTGGTTTTGTTTTTCAACATTCCTCTGGGTATTTGGGGTCTTTTCTGATTCCATACAAATTTTGGTTTTGGTTGTTCCATCTCTGTGAAAAATGCTAATGGTATTTTGATAAGGATTGCATTAAATGTGTAGATTACTTGGGGTAGCATAGATATTTTCACAATGTTTATTCTTCAATCCATGAGGATGGAATGTTTTTCCATCACTTTTTGTCTTCCTCAATTTCTTTCATAAGTTTTCTGTAGTTTCTAGCACATAGGTCCTTTACCTCTAGGTTAGGTTTATTCCTAGGTACCTTATGGTTTTTGGTGCTATTGTAAATGGGATTAATTCCTTAATTTCTCTTTCTTCTGTCTCCTTGTTAGTGTATAGAAATGCAAATCATTTCTGTGCATTGATTTTTGTATCCTGCCATGTTGCTGACTTGCTGTATGATTGCTAGTAATTTTGGGGTGGGGATGTTTGGGTTTTCCACATAAAGTATCATGTCATCTATGAAGAGCGAGAGTTTCTCTTTGCCAGTTTGAATGCCTTTTATTTCTTTTTGTTGTCTGATTGCCGAGGTTAGGACTTCTAGTACTATGTTGAACAGCAGTGGTGAGAGGGGACATCTCTGCCGTGTTCCTGACTTTAGGGGAAAACTCTCATTTTTTCCCCCATTGAGAATGATATTTGCTGTGGGCAAATATCAAATTATCAAATAACCATAGATGGTTTTTATGATATTGAGGAATGTTCCCTCTATCCCTATACTTTGAAGAGTTTTAATCAGGAAAGGAAGCTGTATTTTGGCAAATGCTTTTTCTCCATCAATTGAGAGGACCATATGGTTCTTGTCTTTTAATTAATGTGATCTATCATATTGATCTGCGAATGTTGAACCACCCTTGTATCCCAGGAATAATGTCACCTGGTCATGGTGGATAATCCTTTTAATGTACTGTTGCATCCTATTGGCCAATATCTCGGTGAGAATTTTGGATTCCATGTTCATCAGGGCTATTGGTCTGTAATTCTCCTTTTTGTTGGCATCTTTGTCTGGTTTTGAGATCAAGGTAATGCTGGCCTCGTAGAATGAGTTTGGAAGTTTCCCTTCCATTTCTGTTTTTTTTTAAATCAGTTTCAGATGAATAGGTATTAGTTCTTTAAATGTTTGATAGAATTCCCCTGGGAAGCCATCTGACCTGGACTCTTGTTTTTTGGAAGGTTTTTTTTTGTTTTTTTTTTAATTTTTTTTTATTGTTATGTTTGGAAGGTTTTTGATTACTGCTTTAATTTCTTTGCTGGTTATGAGTCTGTTCAAGTTTTGTACCTCTTCCTGTTTCAGTCTTGGTAGTGTATAAGTGTCCAGGAATGCATCCATTTCTTCCAGATTGCCTAATCTGTTGGCATATAGTTGCTCATAATATTTTCTTGAAATTGTTTGCATTTCCTTGGTATTGGTCGCGATCTCTCCTCTTCATTAATGATTTTATTAATTTGGGTCCGTTCTCTTTTCTTTTGGAGAAGTCTGGCCAGAAGTTTATTGATCTTACTCATTCTTTCAAAGAACCAGCTCCTAGTTTCATTGATCTGTTCTGTTGTACTTCTGTTTTCTATTTCACTGATTTCTGCTCTCATCTTTATTATTTCTCTTCTGCTGGACTTAGGCTTTATTTGCTGTTCTTTCTCCATCTCCATTAGGTGTAAAGTTAGCTTTTGTTTGGGATTTTTCTAATTTTTTGAAAGACGCTTGTATTACAATGTTCTTCCCTCTTAGGACCACCTTTGCTGTATCCCGGGTGTTTTGAACTGATTCGTTTTCATTCTTATTAGTTTCCATGATTTTTTAAAGTTATTTAAAATATATAAATATATATATAGAGAGAGAGACACAGCAAGAGAGGGAACAGAAGCAGGGGGAGTGGGACAGGGAGAAGCAGGCTTCCCACCAAGCAGGGAGCTTGGTATGGGGCTCAATCCCAGGACCCTGGGATTGTGACCTGAGCCGAAGAGAGACGCTTAATGACTGAGCCACCCAGGCACCCCTTTTTAAGTTATTTTTAACTTCCTGTTTGACCTATTCATTCTTTAGCAGGGTACCCTTTTACCTCCAAGTGTTTAAGTTTCATCCAAATTTGTTCTTGTGATCTAGTTCCAGTTTCAAAGCATTCTGGTCTGAAAATATATAGGTAATAATCCCAAAATTTTGGTACTGGTTGAGACCTGATTATTGACCCAGTATGTGATCTATTCCGGAAAAAGTTCCATGTACAGTCGAGAGGAAGGCATATTCTGTTTTAGGATGGAATGTTTTGAATATATCTGTGAAGTCTATCTGTTCCAGTGAGACAATTGGAGCTCTTGTTTCTTTTGTGATCTTCTGCTTAGATGATCTGTCCATTGCTGTGAGTGGAGTGTTGAGGTCTCCTACTATTAATGTATTATTATCAATGTTTCTTTACTGTAGTTATTTATTGGTTTATATAATTGGGAGCTCCCATGTTGGGGGCAGAGATATTTATAATTGTTAGACCTTCTTGTTGGATAGACCATTTAAGTATGATATCATGTCCCTCTACATTTCTTAGTAGAGTCTTTTGCTTAAAATCCAATTAGTCTGATATAAGGATTGCCGCCCCAGGTTTCTTTTGATGTCCAAGAGCATGGTAAATCATTTTCCACCACCTCACTTTCCATCTGGAGGTGTCTTTAGGTCTAAAAAGGGTCTGTTGCAGACAGCATATGGATGAGTCTTCCTTTTTTATCCCATGTGCAACCCTGTGTCTTTTCATGGCAGCATTCATCCCATTTACATCCAGGGTATCTATTGAAAGATATTAATTTAGTGCCATTGTATTGCCTGTAAAGTCCCTGTTTCTGTAGATTGTCTGTTTCTTTCTGTTTTATGTTACTCTTGGGGTCTCTCTTTGCTTACACTATTCCCCTAAATATTTCTTGCAGTGCCGGCTTGGTGGTCATATACTTGTTCAGTTTCTGCATGTCCTGGAACCTCTTTATCTCGCCATCCATTCTGAATGACAGCCTTGCTGGGTAAATTATTCTTGGCTCCATGTTCTTTTTATTTAGTATCCTGAATATGTCTTGCCAGCCCTTTCTGGCCTGCCAGGTCTCTGTGGATAGGCCTGATATTAGTTTGATTTTCCTCCCTGTGTAAATAAGGAACATCTTATCTCAAGCTATTCTCAGGATAGTCTCATTTATTTTTCCAAAATTTTCAAGCTTCACTATTATAGATGGGGTGTTGATCTATTTTTATTGATTTTTTGAGGGGGGAAGGGGTCCTCTCTGCCTCTTGGACAAGAATGCTTGTTTCCTTCCACAGATAAGAAAAGTTCTCACCTATGACTTGCTCAAATATACCTTCTGGACTGCTTTTTCTTCTCTCCTCTCCCTCAGGCACCCCAATGCTACTGACCGTAGTTCATTTCAGGGCATCATTAAATTCTCAACCTTTCTTCATGGGCGAATTGTTGTCTTTCTCTCCTTCCATTCCATTAGCCTCTCTCCTAGATCACTTACTTTATCTTCTGCCTCATTCACCATAGCTGTTAGAGCATCTAATTTAGACTGAATCTCAGTTATAGCATTTTTAAATTCGGCCTTATTAGATCTGATTTCTGCACTTAGAGATTCTCTACAGTGTTTTATGCTTTTTTCAAGCCTAGCTATTAACTTTATAATTACTATCCTGAATTCCATCTTTGACCTCTTACTTATATCCATATCGATTATCTCTATGGCAGAGAACATTATATCTGGTTCTTTCTTCTTGTGAATTCCTCCTTATAGTCATTTTTCCCAGAAAAGGGTGGACGGATGAGTGAGTGAGCAGAGTCCAATATATCAACCACAACCCAAGCGAAATACACTCTAGACGCATCCAAAGCAGTCAGAGACCATTACAGAAAAGCAAAGCAAGCCAAAACTAAATACAAAGGTGGGGGCGGGGTTGGGGGAGAGGCTATAATACAGCAGGGTGGACAAAGCAGGGTGTTCCACTTGTTCTGGAGTGAATTTTGGTTTGTGTGTTAGAATACCCTACATCCCAAAATTGCAAGAAAAGTAAAACATATATATAGAAAAAAAATTTTAGCCTCAAAGATAAATGAATCATGAGAAAAAGCCTTGATTTCCATATACTATTTTCCCTTGGCGCTGGAGTTTTACAGTCTTGTGGGATCTATAAACCAGTTGTCCACCTGTTTTTCCAGTCTGTCTTCCGGGGGAAGGGCCTGCTGTGCTGCTTCTAAGGTGTCCTTGCCTGGGTGAAGTTGCCCCACCCCTTGTGAGTGGGCCGGGCTCAATGTAAGCTGGTCGCCTGTGTGGCTTTCATTCTCTGGAGGCTTTCTGTGCCTCTTTAGAGGATCAGAGTAAATATGGCCATGCCTGGTTCTCTGGCCCAGAGCTGAAAGATCATGGTGCCCCTCTAAAGTAAACCCTCTAAGACAAACAGTCTTCACTTGTGTGTGTGTGACAAACTCGGCCGACTCTTGCGGTACACGCCCAACACAATCCTCTTGGGAGGAGTCCAAGGGACCCGTGTCCCT
>NW_027400738.1:0-5046 GCF_003265705.2 Callorhinus ursinus
CTTTTCCTCCATAGGTTTCAATTCCTCATTGGGTTCTACCCTTCTCCCTCAGGAATAATTGCCTCAGACCATTAAGAATGTCTCTTCTTGGAGTCTCTTGGGTCCACGATGTGCTCCAATCTCTACTGATTAATGGTTGAGGCCTTTTCAATAGTACCCTTGCTTCATCTCCAGTTTAGGCTTTGCTATCTCCCTTTAGAAAGGTTCTTAAGCTAAAATGGCTTATTTTCTCTACTTTGAATTTATCCTCCCTGTTAACCTTTCATGCTTTATTCCATGATCTATGCATTTCTAAAACTGTGATGTTCAAATGTAACTTTGCTGTGATATCCTGTATGAGTCTTTTCTCTCAGATACACTTATAATAAACTCTCCAGCTTGGGGCTTATATTTCTATATCCTTCATCAGCTCTAATACAGCACTATGCATTCAATGGATACTGAGTTTTAAAATTTATTCATTAATACTAGCATTAACTTTACTTTGATTGTGACTTAAGCCATTATCATCAGAATTCTCACTCTGAGATATTCACATTAGGGTGTCCTGCCTTATCACCCTGCAGAAACTGGCCAGTGAATTATCTGGGTGTAGCTCATATTGTTTCAAAGAATGTATTTAATGTGAATGTAGTCAAGATATTGATTGCTGGCTCACCATAGGGAGTTCTGATTCAGGAACCCAGCTCATCCATTCCAAGCATGATGAGACTTAGAAGCTATTCTGTCCATGTCCTGACTCCACAAAGATCAGCACCCAAAATTGCTCTCAATCTGACTTGGGCTTAGGTGACAAGATAGCAGCATGATGCAGCATTGAAGACTGGCCCTAGATCTCAAGATTTGGGTATCATTTTAATACAAACAATTTGTACTAGCAAAGGATGAGTTTTCTGAGACAGTATGTTTCTTATGTTGTCAGGCTCTCATAATTTCGGGAGATAGGAAGGAAGAATGTGAGATCTGGTAAGCATCTGCCTTCAACTCAGGTCATGATCTCAGGGTCCTGGGATCAAGTCCCGCATCAGGCTTCCTGCTCAGCGGGGGAGTCTGCTTCTCCCTCTCCCTCTGTGCTCTCTCTTTCAAATAAATAAATAACAACAACAACAAAAAGAATTAATTCAGACTCAGTGTCCCTGAGCCAGTAACTACAAGTCTCTATAGTAGCAATAATAAATCAATACTCCAAAATTACTAGAATAGGCTCCTAATTGTTCCTTTACAAGTAGTCAGGTAAAGTATTTTAAGCATGGCAAAAAATATTGACAAATTTCACCACATAGAAAAAAATTCTGTATGACAGAACACATCTTTTTTTTAAAAGATGGAAAAATTAACCAGGTAAGGAAAAATAAAATACATAGGTCAGTAATAGAATTAAAATTCATAATAAATAGTAAGCTCTTGCAATTTTATAGAAAATAAATAAAACCACAAAGCTATGGGCAAAGCACATGAACAAATAACTTAGAGAGAAATATGTGACTAATAGATTTTAAAATGTATTGTTTTATGTTTATGCATACAAATAGCCAAAGAACTACATATAAAACAACAATGACTTTTCAGGTATGAGTTCTATTAGATTTATTCCTTTATACTGAACTGGAAAAAACTTAAGACAAATAACAAAGCTCAGTATTATTGAAGGTGATCAGAAATGGGTCTTAGTGTTGTTGGAAATATAAATTGCCATAACCATCTGGGTGGAAATTTGGCGATTCATTATTCAACACATAATTGTTATGCATACAAATTAAAATTTAAAGTGAGCATGCTTTAAAATGAGCATAAATGCTTTTATATAACAATTGAGCTTCTAAGAATGTAACCCAAGGAGAAAGAAAAGCTTTGATAAAAAAATCATGTGCATAAGAATGATTACCACAAGAAGTAAAAATAATAGTAAGAGTTAGAAAAGTTGTAAGATATAAGAGCAGAATACAGAATAAATTAGATTTATATTTACCAGAATAAATAATTCAAACTTATAATTTTAAAAGTTGCTATTTAAGATTGCAAAAATTATAGTGTCTAAAATATTAGTGTAAAATATTTTTGATAAAATGAGGAGACGTTACTGAAAGGCATTGCAGAATACCAAAAGAGAGATATACCATATTCAACGATGGTTCAAAAGGAAAATTATGGAAAAAATCTTACAATCCTTCATTTATAAATGCATATATTTAGTGATATTTCTATCAAAATTCTAAAGATATTTTCTTTTTCTTTATTTTCATTTGTGTCAAATGACAAGCTGCTTCTAAATTTTATATGAAAAAGCAAAGGTCTAGTAATCACCAAGACAATCTTAAGGGGGGGACAAAGTTATGGAACTTATGTGATATCACAATTGATTACATACCTATAGTAATCAAGGCAACAGGATATTATCACTGGGATAAACAAATTGGCAGTGAAAAGAATGATCAGGCCAGTTACAGAGCTACACAAATGTGGAAACTCATTTATGACTGAGGAGGTATTTCAAATTAGTGGGGAAAAGAAAATATTTGATTATGATAGACAACTGATTATCCACTTGGAAAAGAATGTTAAAATAAATATAAAATGTACAAAAATTCCATTCTGGGTTAAAGAAAAACCTTAATTTTAAAAAGAAAATTAGTCTTTACTACTTTTTTTAAGAAAGCAGAAAAGAACAGATTTCTGAGCTTATGAATGGTTGAGACTTCATAAAGTCATGAAAAGTGCAAATAGCATTGTTAATGTTGCAGAGATAGAGCTATATTAAAAATAAATTACCTGCTCATAAATGACACCATTAAAAAGCAAACAAGAGGAAAGATGTTCACAATTCATTTAGTAATGCTGCACTAGACCTAGACAAATCGCGAAAGGAAAGGGAAGCAAGGGCAAAAAGGAACTTTTGGGACTTCATCAAAAAAAAAAAAAATCTTTTGCACAGCAAAGGAAACAGTCAACAAAACCAAAAGAGAACCAACAGAATGGGAGAAGATATTTGCAAATGACATATCAGATAAAGGGCTAGTATCCAAAATCTGTAAAGAACTTATCAAACTCAACACCCAAAGAACAAATAATCCAATCAAGAAATAGGCAGAAGACATGAACAGACATTTTTCCAAAGAAGACATCCAAATGGACAACAGACACATGAAAATATGCTCAACATCGCTTGGCTCAGGGAAACCCAAATCAAAACCTCACACCAGTCAGAGTGGCTAAAATGAACAAGTCAGGAAATGACAGATGTTGGCGAGGATGCGGAGAAAGGGGAAACCTCCTACACTTTGGTGGGAATGCAAGCTGGTGCATTGGAAAACAGTATGGAGGTTCCTCAAAAAGTTGAAAATAGAGCAACCATATGACCCAGCAATTGCACTACTGGGTATTTACCCCAAAGATACAAATGTAGGGATCCGAAGGGGTACATGCACCCCAATGTTTATAGCAGCAATGTCCGCAATAGCCAAACTATGGAAAGAGCCAAGATGTCCATCAACAGATGAATGGATAAAGAATAAGTGGTAGATATATACAATGGAATATTATGCAGCCATCAAAAAACTGAAATCTTGCCATTTGCAACAACATGGATGGAACTAGAGGGTATTATGATGAGTGAAATAAGTCAATCAGAGAAAGACATGTATCATATGATCTCACTAATATGAGGAATTCTTAATCTCAGGAAACAAACTGAGGGTTTCTGGAGTGGTGGGGGGTGGGAGGGATGGGGTGGCTGGGTGATAGACATTGGGGAGGGTATGTGCTATGGTGAGTGCTGTGAATTGTGTAATACTGATGAATCACAGACCTGTACCTCTGAAACAAATAATACATTATATATTAAAAGAAAAAAAAGAAGATAGTAGGAAGGGAAAATGACAGGGGGGAAATCGGAGGGGGAGACAAACCGTGAGAGACTATGGACTCAAACTGAGGGTTCTAGAGGGGAGGGGGTGGGGAGGATGGGTTAGCCTGGTGATGGGTATTAAAGAGGTCACGTTCTGCGTGGAGCACTGGGTGTTATACACAAACAATGAATCATGGAACACTACATCAAAAACTAATGATGTAATGTATGGTGATTAACATAACATAATAAAATTAAATTTAAAAAAATGCTGCACTAGAAACCAGAATATGTGAAGAACTTACAGATCCTAACAAAAAGATGCAAATACAAATTTTTTTAAAAAAAACAGATAATTCATAGAAAAGTAAACGAAAATGATCAACAAACATGAAAAGATGCTCATGATTAATACTAAGCAGGAAACACATATTAAAAGTACAAGGGAACATCAGTTAACATACATCAAATGACAGTTATTTAATTTTAGCAACAATGTACAGAAAGAGTGATTCTCATAAACCAGAAGTGGAAACAGAAATTGACAAGAGCTAATCGGAGGAATGGGTATGATCGAAAATTCAACACTTCCACTTATAGATGATTAACTTGGAGAGTCTCTCCAACACATATGCAAGCAGACACACACAAAAATTCCCAAAGCTGCAATATTTATAAAGCAATTAGTGCAAACAACTTGAATATACATCCCAAAGAGACAGGATATCAAAATCACACTGTGCTCATAAGATGGATACTATGAGGTTGTAAAAACGAATAAATGACAGCTATACAGATCAACTTGAATAATACACAAAAATAATGTTTAAAGAAGAGAGCAAGTTTCAGATGAGACCTCAAGTATGATGCCATTTCTATAAAGTTGAAACCACACACACTATAATATTGAACATGTCAGGATTACCAGCATGGAATAAAACATGAAGGAATAGATTAAAATTTTGCTTTAACCAGATGGATTGCAATCATTAAATTAACATTTGGGAGTAAAAAGGAAGTTGGGGTTGGGAGTATGGGTTCCAAGAATAAGAGGCTAGAGTACTGACTGATAGATGGTGGTAGGAATTTACCCTCTACCCCATTTCTAAGCAGCCCTATTCCAAGCTGGGAGCAGCTGCTCTGAGCCCCATGGAAGGAGAAGGGTAGAACCCAATGAGGAATTGAAACCTATGGAGGAAAAG
>NW_027400739.1:0-5046 GCF_003265705.2 Callorhinus ursinus
CAACCTGAACAATGGTCAGCAGAAGTCAGAGTTCTGGGGGAATTTATGTAATGTCCAATTTAGTGGAACTTAAATTTTCTGGCCTTTGGGGCACATGATTATGCATATCCTGTTCGTTCATTCATGAGCTGCATGATTGCTTAAAGAGTAGACAAAATGGACTTCCCCAAAGGTCAGATGTGTAGTGGAGACAGCTGGCTGGGCATAGGGCAGAAGGGCTCCCTTCATCCACGGCCACTGCCCACATGGCTGGGTCAGATCAGGGATTAGAGTTTAGCTTTGATATTCCCATAGAATCTCAGACAAACACCTTAACCTCTGTGATTTACAAGTAACACAGGTATAAAAGATACACTTGCTTACTACCTAGATGTGAAAGCCAGAGACCCTTTATGTAAAAGCCCTTTGTAGGCTGAAAAGCACCAAACCATCCAAGTTCAATTATTATCCTAGACCTCCGTCCCCACTGTAAGCATTTATTGACCTCAAATTGCTCCTTGCCAATTTGAGGTTATTCTATATTTAGTGCAGAAAGCCCCACATATCACGCAATAACCTTTCCTAGATCCAAGGGTCCCCTTGGTGTCCTGTTAGCTGCACTCACTGGGTAACACAGCAGGATACCAGGTTACCAACTACTACCTAACCCAATATTTTCCAAACATGTCTCATCATGAGACATCCAGTGTTTGTGAAAAATAGAGTTCTCAGATGCTACACAAGATTGACTAGGTCCAAGTCTTCAGGGGAGGGACTTAGGACATTTTTAACAAAAGTCACAGGTGATTTTGTGATTTGGCAAGTTTGGGAAACAGTAAACTAATGAATGCAAATGCATTAGTTAACTAATATATTACTCTATCTGTACTTAACCCAATTAAAATATTCAGCTTCTTAAATATCCTAAAGGAGTTATACTAATTCTGGAAATTCCAAGAAGAACCCTAGAGAGGATTTATGTATGAGTAAAGAGAATTCTTTAAATCACACTGTTAAGAGGAATGTTTATTAAATTCTACATACATTGTTTTGCAGTTCCATAGTTTAAGAGAGATCTGAATATCCTTGGAAGAAAAGCTGTAAAGTGATCAAATGATTAGAAACACCAAATAATAAAAGGATGTACAGTAATTAAACCTACGTAAATCCAGAAATGTGCCACTTTAGCGAAAGTCTTCACATTTGAGAAGAGATATCTCAGTGATTAAAATATATACCTTTCCCCCTACATTTTAACATCTCTGAAATCAGAATGATCTTACAGGTGATTGGCTACAATTTTTCTTAGTGACACATCAAATAACAGGGCTTCCTAACACAGTATTTTGTATTCAATGAAATATGGAAATGAAGCACCAGACAATGACATTTTCCTCCATCCCTACTGATACACAACAAGTGATCTAGGGTCAATGTACCCTCTTGCTTGTCTACCTCCACAAGCCAGATCACACTTGAAGGTCCAGTAGCCAACCAGTCTGTCCCACCTGCTTACCCAGGCTGTGGAGATATCTCTCTTCCTACAGCTCTGATTATCTGAAGACCCTATTTTCTTCTGTTTCTCTTGCTTAGCATTTATGTTGCTGCCTGCTTGACCAATTAATTTTTGTTCTACCTTATCATTTTACAAATATCTTTGGACTCTAAAACTAGTTGGTAAACAACATGAACACAGAAAATTTGCCTCTGTCTCTTGTTTTTCCCCAGGGCCCAACACAGAGCTCCTACCTGGCAATAGTCAATAGATATTGAGGATGATGGCACTTAAGTAGGGTGACCATATACTTCATCATCCAAACCAGGACATTTTGGAAAGCGAAAACCAGACAGTAACAATTTCCTGAAGATCTCAACATCCTAATGCCCAGAATATGTGACTTTGTTACCTACATAGTAAAAGGAACCTTGCAGGTGTGATTAATGTAAGGATCTTGAGATGGGGAAATAATGTCCTGGATTACCTAGGTGGGCCTAACTTAATGGTAATTGGAAGGTTCCTTACAAGGAAAAAAAGGGACGGAAGAGTCAGAGTCAGAGAAATTAGAAGATGCTACACTGCTGGCTGTGAAGAGATAGAATGGGGCCACAAATCAAGGAATGTACTTGGCCTCGAGAAGCTGGAAAAGGCAGGGAAATGGTTTCTCCCTAAGAGTTTCCAGAAGGGTCAAAGCCCTGCCAACCTACTCTAGACTTCTGACTTCCAGAACCATAAGATAAAACATTTGTAGTAATTTGTTATGGCAGCCATAGAAAACTACTTCACCGTCTAACCTGAGAGAACCAGTCAAAACCCAGCTCACCCTCCACCATTTCCAGATTCCAGCAGCTGAAATGTAAGCTCTGCAGAATTTCACCTCTCCCTCTTTGGGCTTCCCTTATGGCATTTACTTTACTCAGTGTTAATGTAAGCAAATATCTGCTTCTCTGATCCCCCTCTTTAGACGTAAGTGATAGAAACCCAATTAAAACTAGTTTAAGCAAGGAAGACTGTATTGAATAATGTGACTGGAAAAGCCCAGCCATGGAGCTTCAGGTAAACTTGGATCCAAGTGCCCAAAGTCATGAGGTATCACACTCCATCTCTTGGCTCTGTGTTCTCTGTGTTGGCTTTATTCCCAGGTAGACTTTCCATTTGTAGTAAAAACAATGATCACCAGCAGCTGGGGCAGGTTTATAGTTTACCTATTTAGCAGTGGGGGCTGAAAGACTGACTCTCAATTGTTTCAACAAAAGTTTCAGGATTGAGTCTTTTGGGTCTGGTCTGGAGCATGTCCCCATCACCGAACCAATTCCTGTGGTCAAGGGAGTGGAATTGGCTCTCATAGGCCAGGCTTTGGTCAGAGTAAGAGTGACCAACTCATCCCAATTTGCCTGGGACTCTTCTGGTTTCGGCATTAGAAGTCCCATGCCCCAAGGAAATCCCTCAGTTTAGGGCAAACTGGGATAGTTGGTTACCCTGGGCCTCCATGCTAGAGATGAGGGGAGATGTGGTCAGCCCCAAATGACTCCCACAGACTAAAACTGAGAAAGAAGTGGTTTCTTGGAGGAACCACAAGAAGAAGAGGAAATGAATGCTGGATGGGCAAAAGCAACAGAGAGATGTCTTCTCCATTCACCTTTCTAGCTTAGAGCTACCTTGAAGGCAGAGACTGAATCTTACTCATTTTTGTGTCTTTTAAAAAGCTGAGTACATTGCTTTCTACCTAGGA
This sequence comes from Callorhinus ursinus, assembly GCF_003265705.2. Lineage (NCBI taxonomy): Eukaryota > Metazoa > Chordata > Mammalia > Carnivora > Otariidae > Callorhinus > Callorhinus ursinus. The sequence goes on from NW_027400739.1 coordinate 3,210, forward strand.
AAGCCTCAAAAGAACTTATACTGTTTCTTGCACCACTTTATGAAATCCTTGAAAAAATTCCTTTAGAGTAAGTGAGGAATTTTTAACACTAGTTCATGACAGATAATACAGAATCACATTTAACAGGTGCATTTAAAAATAGTTTACAATCTTACCTGATTGAGATTATTAAAATGTAATCTTGCAGAAAATGGGGTGGGTGGAGAGTTTTAAACTTTCAAAATCACTGAAATACGATGATCCCCCCATTGTCCTTTCCACTCCCCTAATATTAAAGATAAAACTGGTACTGTGTTTACATTAACATCTAATATATATTAAAAAGTGAAACTTAGGGGCGCCTGGGTGGTTCAGTCATTCGGCTCAGGTCATGATCCCAGGATCCTGGGATTGAGCCCCGCATCGGGCTCCCTGATCTGCGGGAAGCCTGCTTCTCCCTCTCCCACTCCCCCTGCTGTGTTCCCTCTCTCGCTGTGTCTCTCTCTGTTCAAATAAATAAAATCTTTAAAATAAATAAATAAATAAATAAATAAATAAATAAATAAATAGTGAAACTTAAAATACCCTTCTAGTGATTTGAAATTCTATTCACTAGTTTCGGTTTTGTTATTTAATCAGACTGAGCAGTGGATTAGAATTGTTTTTCTTTGGACAGGGCGTGGCTTTTCCTCTGAAACTTTTTTCTGTAACTTCTAACCTCTGACCCATCCCTTCCAGCAATGAGTTATGCATCCCAATTAGGAGTTTAAAAAAGAAATAGCTACATAAAGAGCTATGTCTTTGGTCTAAAGAATAGGATAAAAATCTTAAAGTATTGTATGCTAATGCTGAATCTTGTAGTAAATGGGGTGGGGGAAGGGGGAGGAAAAACTGCTTCTAACATAACTGCTTCCAAACCTGACATTGGCTATGGGGGCAAAGACTCTAATTGAAATTACTTTTTGTGAATTTAGCCAAGTCAATTCTCTTTGAGGCACAACAGTCATTTGTAAATGGTGAGTTCAGATTATTGCTCCTAGTTCATTTCAATCTGTGACACAAAATGGGTTTAAACTTTCTCCTTGTTTCTAGGATTTATATAAAATTTCTTTTTCAAAAGCTGAGCTGAAAGAACATGTATAAATGAATGTTATCATTTTGCCCACTAAATGAAACAATATACATGCTAAAAATCACTATGGAAAGGAAGAATTTATTAGACTGTTATGTTTTGTTTCATTATCATTAAGTTCCTCCACTGAATCTAGAGCATGCTTTGTGGGGGAGTTAACTGCACTTATTCCCCCTCATTCCCATTGAGAAAAGAAGCAGAGTTTGGGAAAGATCTCAGCTCACGATCTGGACCCAATTGATTCCCCTGGTAATTCCACATTCTTTGCTGGTTTAGATTTGGGCATAGGATGCAGTTCTAGTCAGAGTCAGTGAAGGTTGCTGGAAACTCCTGAGACAGAGAAAAGAAACCTAGAAGTCACTTCTGTTGCTCAGTGGAAGTGAAAAAATCCTCGTGAATCATTTTGTCCCCTTGTTCTCAACCACATTATCTACAAGAAGGAAACTTGACTGAATAGGACTCCCTGATCTGACCCAGCCACGTGGGCAGTGGCCGTGGATGAAGGGAGCCTTTCTGCCCTATGCCCAGCCAGCTGTCTCCACTACACATCTGACCTTTGGGGAAGTCCATTTTGTCTACTCTTTAAGCAATCATGCAGCTCATGAATGAACGAACAGGATATGCATAATCATGTGCCCCAAAGGCCAGAAAATTTAAGTTCCACTAAATTGGACATTATATAAATTCCCCCAGAACTCTGACTTCTGCTGACCATTGTTCAGGTTG
>NW_027400740.1:0-5046 GCF_003265705.2 Callorhinus ursinus
GGATGCTCTTACTGATGCAGGTATGGTGGAGAAAAAGACAAAATACACGGCAGTCTTTATGCAGCTCACATTATGATTCATCTGGCAAAGCCAGAGTTACTTAGATAAAGGGAAGATGTGAGGAAGACTTTGAACTTGGGAAATCTGGGCTCTCATCCCAGCTGTGCAGCTGGCTTGCTGGGGCCTGAGTGACAAGTCCTCTGACCACCCCCCTCCCCCACCAAGACCTCAAGGTCTCATCCTGGTGGGCAGAACCTGACCAGATTTCCAGTAGCAGCCCTTCCAGGCCGATCTGCGAATGGGGGCCCATTTCCCCTCCAGCCCTCTGTCAGCCAATGCCCAGCATGTCAAGGTTTTGGCTAACAATGGCAAGGGGGTACCTACCAGCTCCCCCACTTCGACCATGTTCGATCTGAAGGACTGGAAAATTTCCTTCAGATGAAAAAAGCCCTGTGGCATATACATTCATTATCCATACTAAGTTTCTGTTCCTTTTGGGAAATGTGTGCCTTTTAACAAGTCAGGGCCATTTTTCCTGTAGCCCATCATGCATGGCGATCTGTGGTAGGGGGCAGAGGGACACAGGGCTCTGGGTTGCTGTGTGGCACCATCTGCCACTCGGATGATATGGCAGTGGACAGGACTCCTGGGTCCCCGTGTCAGGAGGAAGCCTCCCTGTGACAACTGTCATCTCCTCCCTTAGGGCCCTCACGGTGGAAACATCGAGGACAAAGCTATAGAAATGGTCTGATATAGTACCATGATTTCTTCTAATTTCCAGAACATAATAAGTGATTAGTAGTACAAGACTGAGATCCAGAACCTACAGATAATTTGTACAGATCAATAAGAGAATTCAAACAAACCCATTTTGCAATGGGCAAAGGTCCTGAGCAGATGCTTTACCCTAGAGCAGGGTTGGGAAATGAAGGTCCCAGAGGCCAAACCCGACCCTTCAGGCTGTTTTATAAATAAAGTTTTATTGGAACAGAGACATGACCGTTCATTCATACATCGTCAACAGCTGCTTTCCCCTACACCAGCAGGGCTGGGTGGCTGGAGTGGAGACCATCTGACATATAAACCAAAAATGTTTACCGTCAGACCCCTACAGACTCCTGTAACAGAGGAAACCAAGAGGCCAATAAGCATAGGGAAAGGTGCCCAACATTATTAGTGAACAGGAAAATGCAAATTAGGCCTCTAGTAAGAGACCCTTACACACCCGTCAGAATGGCTAAAATGAAAAAGATCGGCACCAAGTGTGACAATGACGGGGGACGGTTGCAGCTCCCGTATGTGGTGGCCGATGGGGAAGTGGCACAGTGTTGGGAAACAGTGTGGCCACGTCTAGTACAGCTGAGCATGCAGATGTCCACGGTCGGCATCCCTGGGTGTGTGCTCAGGGCAAGTGAGGGCTCTGGCCACCAGGAGACGTGCGTGCCGATGGTCATAGCACCTTTGTTTCTGATAGTCCCAAACACAAAACAACCCAAGTGGTCACCAACTGCAGAAGAAATTAAACTAATTGTGCTATAGTCATGTAATGGGACAGTATGCAACAATACAAAACCCCAAGCTATTGCTTTACCCAAGGACATGTCATAGACTCAATATTGAGCTCAAGAAAGCAGGTCCTAGAATGCAGAGTATATGATTCCATCTCTAAATTTTAAGTGTAGTGACACATGCCAAAGGTCAGAGCAGCAGTTACCTCTCGGGTTGGGCGATTAGTTATTGAGGAGGGGCTTTCTGGGCCTGGAAATGTTCTGCATCTTGCTCTGGGAGTTGCTTACATGGCTGTAGATGTATGTAAAAGGTCACTGAACAGTTAAGTGCCCCTAAGATTTGAGCATCTACAGTAGAAATGGTGTATATCTCAATAAAAAGTAAAACTATTAAAAAAATATTGGGAATCCATTTGGCTTTGAACCTTATGCCAGCACTTTTTTAAAAATTCCAGTTAGTGAACATCGAGTGCTATATTAATTTCAGGTGTACAATGTAGTGCTCATCAGGACAAGTGCACTCCCTAATCCCCACCCTCTATTTTCCCCTTCCCCCAACTTCCTCCCCTCTGGTAACCCTCCGTTTGTTCTCTATAGTTAAGAGTCTGGTTTTTTTTTTTGTTGTTGTTGTTTTCTCTTTTTCTCTTGGTTTGTTTGTTTTGTTTCTTAAATTTTCCATATGAGTGAAATCATATAGGTCTTTTTCTGACCCACTTATTTCACATAGCATTATACTCTCTAGATCCAACCATGTTGTTGCAAATGGCAAGACTTCATTCCTTTTTATGGCTGAATAATATTCCATTTACATTTGTGTGTGTGTGTGTGTGTGTGTGTGTGTGTGTGTGTACATACATACATAACGCATCTTCTTTATCCATCCATCCATATTTGGCTATTGTAAATAATGCTGCAGTAAACATAGAGGTGCGTGTATCTTTTCAAATTAGTTCTTTCGTATTCATTGGGTAATTACCCAGTAGTGGCATTATTGGATCATATGGGTAATTCTATTTTTAATTTTTTGAGGAACCTCCATACTGTTTTCCACAGTGGCTGTACCAGTTTGCATTCCCACCAACAGTGCACAAGGGTTCCTTTTTCTCCACATCCTCACCAACATTTGTTGTTTCTTGCCTTTTTGATTTTAGCCATTCTCACAGTGTGAGGTGATATTTCATTGTGGTTTTGATTTGCATTTCCCTGATGGTAAGTGATACTGAGCAGCTTTTCATGTGTCTGTTGGCCATCTGTATGCCCTCTTTGGAAAAATGTCTGTTCATGTCTTCTGTCCATTTTTAATTGGATTATTTGTCTTTTGGGTGTTTTTTGAGTTGTATCTGTTTTTCATATATTTTGGATACTAACCCTTTTTTGGATATGTCATTCATAAATATATTCTCCCATTCAGTAGAATGTCTTTTAGTTTTGTTGGTTGTTTCCTTTGCTGTGAAGAAGCTTTTTATTTTGATGTAGTCCCAATAGTGTACTTTTGTTTTTGTTTCTCTTGCCTCGGGGGACACATCTAGAAAATGTTGCTACACCTGATGTCAGAGACATTACTGCCTGTGCCCTCCTCTAGGATTCTTATGGTTTCCGGTCTCACATTTAGGTCTTTAACCCATTTTGAATTTATTTTTGTGTATGGTGTAATAGAGAGGTCCAGTTTCATTCTTTTTGCACATTGCTGTCCAGTTTTTCCAACACTATTTGTTGAAAAGACTGTCTTTTTTTCCCATTGGATATTCTTTCCTGCTTTGTTGAAGATTAATTGACCATATAAATGTGGGTTTATTTCTGGGCTCTCTATTCTGTTCCATTGATCTATGTGTCTATTTTCGTGCCAGTACCATGCTATTTGGATTACTATTGCTTTATAGTATATCTTGAAATCTGGGGTTGTCATACCTCCAGCTTTGTTCTTCTTTAAGACTACTTTGGCTATTCAGGGTTTTTTCGTTGTTGTTGTGGGTTTTTTTTTTTCAGTTCCATACACATTTTTAGGACTATTTGTTCTAGTTTTGTAAAAATTCTGTTGACATTTTGATAGGGATTGCATTAAATTTGTAGATTGTTTTGGGTAGTATGGACATTTTAATAATATTTTTTCTCCCGATCCATGAGCATGGAATATCTTTATTTGTCTATGTCCTCTTCAATTTCTTTCATCAGTGTTTTATTGTTTTCAGAGTACAAGTCTTTCATCTCCTTAGTTAAGTTTATTCTGAGGTATTTTATTCTTTTTGGTGCAATTGTAAATGGGACCGTTTCTTAATTTCTCTTTTGCAGAGTGAAGTTTTAACTAGAATACCTTTTAGGCTTTGCCATCAGAAAAAGCAAATTTTTAGAATGTACTTGTGCATCTGTGCTAAAATCCTCCATAGTAACCCATTCTCTCCCCTTCCTATACCCTCCTCATATCCTCACCTCTCCATTCCCTTCCTGTCCCCGTTCTTCAAAGCTGAGGGGACTAACTGGGGGTTCACCTGACTCCCCAGCCTGATCTCTGATGGGGACATGTCTTAAGACATGTCTGAAGCCCAGTGAAGGAACCCCTGGCCCAGGCTGACACTGCTCCATGCCCCGGTGACAGTCAAGGGCCTTCTCCTTCACTCAAAGGCGAATGTGGTGGGGGAAGTGTCTCCACAGTGTCACCTGTCCCAGCAGCATCCAGACAGACAAAGACACAGGGCCAAGGCCTTTCTAGGTGAACCCAAGCCTGACCCTGCAGAGCAAATACCAGGCCTGACATGCCCCAGACGGGAAAGGACCCCCACCCTGTGATGCCCAGGGTGCTGGTGGATGCAGGACCACAGACGTGAAGGAAGGACAGTGAATGCAGCCCCCTCTGGTCTTGAAGCAGGGCGAAAGATTGCTAGCGGGTGATTCGGGTCGTTGGCCACACTCTGTCCCTGCAATACTCAGTTACGGTCTGACTGTTTTACAAGTGCTGAGATCATGGATCATGTGGTTGTGGAGGGCTGGAGTCCCATCAGAAGTGTCCCTGTCCCTCCCCCACCACTGCATGGGGAGCGCTGGTGCCCAAGTGCTGGATGATGTCATGCATGGCATGGCAGGTCCACAAACACCTTTCCCACGAGGGGCTGACTTAGTGCACTCAGCACTGACAGTGGGGGCTGCCCAGAAGTGGAAGCCATGGGACAGAGTCTCCAACCCCCTCCTGGGAACACACCCCAAACAAACAAACCTCTGGAAGAATAAGACAGAGGTTGTAGGGCGGCAGGTGTGCATTCCCGCGTGCCTTCCTGCCCGTCACTCTTGCTCAGTCTGCAGAGCAACCACTGGGGTGGTCTCCAGCCTGCAGCTGCAGGGTCACTCCCGGAGGCTAACTCTGCGCCCAGGGTCATGGGTCCAGGTCATGATGGGCTCCCTAGGGGGTGACTTTCAACATCAGTATCCAAGAGGATGGGCTAAATGGTTCGGGGCCATTTGTCTGGTGACGTCTGTCCCATAGAAGCACGAGGGGTGCACGTCAGACAGACACACGTCTTTCTTTTCCCTGCAGCTTCGGGCTCCT
>NW_027400741.1:0-5046 GCF_003265705.2 Callorhinus ursinus
TGAGGCCTTTGGTGGAGAGGCAGGTCTCACTCTTACTTCTAAGGACAGTGGCCCCAACCCAGCCCTTGTCTGCCTCTTCAGTTCCCACTGGGGTGGCTGGAGACTAGACTGTCTCTGCTGGAGGGCTAGATGTCAGAGCTATGGGGTGGGAGTTCTGGTAGTCACAAGGAGGTGCTGACTGTGGTCCAGATCAGCAAGAAGGCAGGAGTGGACCTTGAGGTGTGACCCTGGAGGGCACACAGTTTGCCTAGAGCTCCCTCACCTGCTTGTGCTGGGGAAAGAGAATCTCAGTGGTACAGGATGGCCAAAAGACATCCACCCCTGCCCCGTGGGCCCCAGGTTCTCAAATGAGGCAGTCACCTCGGGAGGATGGGCACAGAGATGGAAGGGAGACGTTGTCTACAGTGCTGAGAAATCCTTTGTACAAGACAATAAAGCAGAGGAACGGGAGGGAGCTTCCAAGGGCCCGGCCTCTAAAGCACCTGCTCACTTGGGTCTGGAGGGGCCAAGACTGTGATAACACAGTTATCATTTGCCCAGCGCAAAGCGCTCTGCTCAGGCCACTGGCACAGACGAGAAGATTTCCTGGAGATATTGGGGAAAATCGAGGCTCTGGGTGAGAAAGAAGGGATGGAAGACAAGGCAGGGGAAGGCACTGTCCATCCACATGGTGCATGAACGCAAAGCTCAACAAGTCACCTGCTACATTTTGTTGAGACTCAAGTTCTCACCCCTCCTCCCAGATGTCTTTTCTCGGGGCTCCAGTGGGCATTCAGGAGAGGGGTGGGGGTGGCAACAGACAGACAGCCCTAGAGAGCCATGAGGACAGATGGCGACAGCAGCCACAGATACTCCGAGCACAGTGTGGCAGCCAGAGCACTCCGTGGCTGTGTCCAGGGCGGGAGCTGCCAGGCAACGCCATGCGAGCGCATGCAGGAGAGCAGGGGGCAGCAAGCACACGGCAGCCTCCCACGGCTATGCATAGTCGCCTCTGGCCTCGGCCAACCCCATGGAGATGGACATAGCTTGCCCCATCCTCCCAGAGTCCGTGGTTTCTGTCACACCAGAGAGCACCTACTACTTCCCCTACTACTTCAAAGCCAGGCCCTTCCTTATTGCCATCTGCCTCTGCATCAGGAAAGGTCTAGAGCACCCCAAAGATGCATCATCGCACCTCTCAATGTGGTAGCTGATTCACCTTGAGGGTACACTGGTCCCTGGTTCCTTTGAGCCCCTTGCTTCCTCATCCACAAGATGGAGACATTAGGACATTGTGCCCAGACGGTGAGGAGTCCGAGATTTAAGGGATTTAAAGGTATGCCGGGCATTGTGAAACATGGCCCCCACAAAGGGGATCAACAGGCCTCAGACCCGGATCGGCATCTCCTGCAACCAAGTACATCACTGTTTCCAGTCAGGGTCAAGCAAAGTGACCTGCTCATATCTGCTGGGGGCCACAGTCTATGCTGCAACAAACAGCTCTCCTAATCAGCTTTGTTCTCATGGGACAATGATGAAGAAAAGAAAAGCTCTGTATACCCCAACATGCGCAGCATGTCAGGTGATGATGTGTGCTCTGGAGGATGAGGAAGGGCACGGGGGGAGGGCGGTGCTCTTCCCAAGTGGACGGGAAAAGGCCACGAAAAGGCCTGAGTGAGTCGAAAATTTCTGTGGCGTCAAATGGCATTTTCTCACAACTCAAGATCTTCTGCTACACTTGTGAAACACTTTATCATTAATGTTCATTTTGTAACAGGAATCTCAAATATTTGCTACTTTATGTGAATTTCCAATGATGCCTGGGTGCAAGAGCCCTGAGCTTCACTGTCTCTGGGGGCAGACCCTCTTCCCACTCCATCAGGCCTTACACCACCCCTTTTTGAATCATGAAGACAAAATCTCCAATCCCCTCCAGCCCTGAGACCCAGAGAGAGTTCCCTATGGAAGGGCATGTCCAGGGAGAATGTTACAGGAGACATCGTCAGAGGCCACCGGGGAGAACCAGCCTTGTATGTTGGTACGGTGGGGAAGGGAGCAGAAGGAAGACGGTGCAAGAGAAACCATGGACTCTGTAGGATCAGGTCCAAACTCATGTCCTACAAAAATCTCCCCAATTCTGAGCCCGATCCCGACAAGAGACACTGGGCACTTGGCCACTTCACTCAGAAAACCCTACACCTCCTCTCTAGACCCGAGGCCAGCTCCTGAATCCAGTGGCTCCTGGGAGGGCCTTCAGAAGCCCCTGCTGAGCCCAGGAGCCGAGAAGAAGAGGCCAGAGGCGATGGGTGTACTGCCAGACTCTGACCACACCCATCAGGAAGGTAGTGGTGAGGGGCCACAGGAAATGGAAGGAAGAACAGGAGGAGGGCAAGCAAAGCAAGGAGTTTTAAGAACTGTTGAAAGTCATGAAACCAACCGTTTCCTATATGTGACGTTTTCATGGATGGATATTTGCATATTATTTACAAATTGGGATGTTTAAGCAGCAGGTGCCCAACATACAGATGGAGACATGGTTTTGCGTTGTCTGTTGGTTGGATGGCGTGAGTCAGCAGGTAGGTTAAGGTAAATCAAGAACAAAAACAGAAAACAAAAGAGAAAATGAGTCATCAACACAAGCAAAAACTCAAACTTTGAATACCTCACTGGAAAATTTTAGGATTTTAGTAAACTTTGCATATTTGGCTTAAAATGCACCAAATCAAAACATATTTTTGAAATCTGTAGGTTATGCAGACAGGGTGGCATTCATTTGCATTCCTGTTTGTAATACAAATCCAAAGATGACTCACAGACACTTATTTTTTTATTTCCAGGCAAAGAAATCAATGTCAGTTTTATGCTTGCTTGGGAATGCTGTCTCTACGTGACCCTCGTTAAGACTATTACTCTATTTTGATTAAGTTGGTGGTGGGAACTGACACTCATCTTTTTGCCTAAGGAAAAAAAAGTACATCACAAAGTAACATCTGAAGTGACTACAAATGAACAAAAATAAAGACACCACTAATCCACATGATGACTTCCTTTCATCTTTTCCCCTCTTGGCAGAACTGGGTGAAGGACTGAGCTCCGAGAGCACCAGCGGCCAGGGCACAGCAGACCTTCCAAGCCAAGCGGCTCCTCAGTCCTCCCACCGGCCCTGCTAGGCATCGGGGGCCAATGGCAGCGGCCATGGAGGGCTTATTTGAAGCAAGGTCTGATACAACCACAAGCCCCCTTGGCCTTGCGTGTCCAACAGCTGAGGGACAGACACTGGGCTACTCCAGCCACCTGCGCTACAGAAGGTCTCTGCCTTGCGTGTGGGCCTCTTTGGAGGTGGAGGTTTCCCTGCAAGACAGCTGGGCGTCGTGCTCTCTGCATGTCTGGCAACCCCCACCCTTGATGCCTGCTCATCAGTCTGCCCTCTTGGGCGAGGAGGCACACACATGAAGAAACCCCCAGAGCTGTGCCCTTGCAGACAGGAGCACAATGTCTGGATCCCTTTATCCAGGGAACAAAGATGCCTGTGTCCAAGGACGAGGCCCGTAAGGATCAGCAGCCAGCTTGCTCCTCCCAGCAACCACACTGGTACGAACTATTTCTGGATGAGAAGCACTTGGGCAATGCCACAATACCAATGGTTGGTGTGACAGAACATCCTTGGTTTTTGTGTGAAAATGGCAGCTCAGAACTTTCCCCGCATTATTTGGATTACTAATTTTTTAAAACCATAAAACATACCACATACACAAAAGAATATGTATAAATATGTGTATGGATGCACATTTTCAAAGAAAAATCATAGAATGTCCATATATTCTTCATTCAGCTTAAAGAAAAGAGAATGTTACCATTACTTTTGAAGCCCGTCCTGTGTCCCTTTCTCCTCCCCAGATGTAGTAGCTACTCTTAATTCTTGTTAATAATTGTTTTTCTTTACTGTCTTATGACAAACTCTTAAAATGCGTTATACTTGACTTTTCTTAGCCTTTTTAATGGGATGCTACCGTATGCAGCCTTCGCGGACTTGGGCAAACTTGTGCTGACGGCAAGCAAACTCTGCTTCTGAAAAGCATCCCTCTTGATGTGGAGACCACCACCCTCCAGTGCGTGCGGCACTTCACTACGTTCACGTCCCCTAACAGTCAGTGCGTTCCGCTGCTACTGTGAACAAGGTAGCCACGACCCTCTGTGTGAAAGTGTCTCCAGGTCACCTGCCCAGACACCCTCTGGCTTATGTGCCTAAGTCGCTGCAGGCATGCATATGTCCAGCTTTCCAGGGACTGCCACACACTTCCGAAAAGGTTGTCCAACGAACACCCCCAGCAGTAGCGTGGAGGTTCTGGCTGTCCCACTTGCTAACCATTGGCATGGCTGGAACTCCTGTTTGACGTTTGACAAACCAGAGGGTGTGAAATGGCATCTCAATGTCATTTCACTTTACATTTCTTTAATTACAAATAATTACAAATACAGATTTTCCTATGTTAATTGGTCATTTCTGTTTCTTATTCTTTTAGTAAAATGCCCAATTATGCCTTCAGTTCATTTTTCCATTCGGTTGCTTTTGTTTTTCTTAATGATTCACAGAAGAGCCTTGCACATTCTGCACACTAATCTTTGCTAATGGTTTGGATAACCTCTCTGCCCTCCGGCCACGCCTTTGTCACTAAATGTTGGTACATCATAGAACTCAGTAGCTCATCCTTTTCTCTCCTTTATTGATCTCATTCAGTCTCATGGATCTGATATCATCTCATATGCTCATGGTTCCCAATCCTATGACACTGGCATGAATCTCTTCTCCAAACTCCAGGCCCATCTGTCCAACGGCCTGTTGGATGATTCCTTCAGGGAGGCCAACAGGCAACTCAAATCTAACATGTACAAACTGCATCCAGTCCACATGTACAAACAGTCCACAACAAACCTGTTCCACCCACAGTCTTTCCCATTTCAATTAATGATAATCCACGTTCCCAAGTGCTCAGACTTTGACGCCATTCTTGCTCAACTTTCACAGAGACATGTGGTCCATCTGCAGCTCTACTGGAAACTACATCC
>NW_027400742.1:0-5044 GCF_003265705.2 Callorhinus ursinus
CTGAAAGCAGGGGGATTGGTTTGGTGTCTGTATTTGGATTTCTCTGGCTTGTCCTAAATTGCAAGAAGGAAAAAATATAGGAAAGCTGTCTGTTATTAGCCAAAATTGTTAATTTGTGGACTATCGCTACAAAAATTATTGTTTAGCTTCCTAGACTGTTACTCAACTTAGCTATTCGACTTCTTCCAAGTTGGACTGGTGGCAACTGGCTTCCTGAACTGTTTATCATAAGTAAGGTGGTTGGTTTCTGGTCAGATTGCTGCAGTTTATGGGTCAGAGTTGTATTTTTGCACCATGATCCATCCATGGTCTGTCTGCTATTTAGGCTCTCAGTCCCTATAAATGTGACTGACTGACTTCGCATCCTTGGAAGTAGGAACTTGGAATCAACATTATTGAGGAGTATCTAGTGGGTGGATATTTTGCCCTGGAAAAGCTTGAGAAGCATCGATAGGATGATTAGAGGACCCCAGACTATTATCTCAATTAACACGGTGTTAAATGGTGCCCTTGGCTGTCTTTCGATTCTCCTCTATGTCTTCTGAGAGAGGAATCAGAGGAAAGAGCTCAGATTCATCCTTGAGATGAATCTCCCTGATGTGCTGTGCTGTCCATTTTGCCCACTTTCCTTAGGCAATCAGTAAATGGCTTCTCAGCTACCTTGCTCTGCTTTGAGGTCTCAAGTTGGCATAGGGTTGTGTTGCTCATTTTCCGCTCATTCTTACTTCCAGTGGGGGGGGGGATCTGGCTCAAAGAGGTTGGCTCATTCAACATCGAGTTCATCTGATAGACCAACTCATAGGTGAAATCTAAACCCAAGAAGATGGAAGGAATTCCAGGCCTGCGCTGGGGACTAAACATCTGTGGCCTTTCTGTGCACTTTGAGAAAGTTTACAGCATCCCATCAAGGATGAGGTTGGCTTATGGGAGGCAAGATATAAAATGCCAGAGTTCACCAATTTTCTCTTTCCTTTTCAACCTTGTTATCACTTATATATCCCAGGAAAGTGTTCAGAATCATGCAAAATAATGCATCTCTCTGTGCTTTTCTCTCTCCCTTGGCTGTGAAACGGGCCTTCCTCTTTTCAAAATTAAGTTTCTATTCTTTCTTAGTTTTGCTCATCTTTCTACTTTTATCTCCCAATTCTCTTAATATCTATTAAGTTATTAATATCAGTAGAACAGAAGATAGTTCTACACATCCCAATCATCACCAATTGTCTTAATTTGGCATAGCTGGTGCTAATCATCTAGGCAAGTATTATATTTGAGAGGTGACCCAGAAAGTATGTAGAGAAAAGTGGGGAGTTACACATGAATGGTAAAGGCTGATACAGGGTCATTATTATGGACAAGTGGAGCTCAGTCCTGTGGAGACTTCAGGGAGCATGCAGGACATGCTTGCAAGTTGTTCAGAGAACCCAACTCAAGAGACACGTAAGCTGGGTCATTCCTCTACCAACAGCTGGGTGAATAGGTTGTAGGTTGCACTCAAGCATATCAATACCCCAGCACCACTGGCTAACTCCACATCCTGTCCAGAGAAGGCATTCAGGCATGGAGTCAAGGAGTTTGTAGTAAGATTTGTTGTTGTACAAAGCAACCATGAATGCCTAGACCTAATGGGTGGAGCATTAAGAGCACGGCATACAACTCTGGCCTGAATCCGTTTTTTTTTAAAAAAAAGTTTTTAAATTTAAGTTAGCTAACATACAGTGTAACATTATTTTCGGATAACAATATAGTAATTCAAGAGGAAAAGGCAGTGGAAGAGTAGGGGACCCTATTCCAACTGCTTTCCAGAATTTAGCTGGATATTTACCGGACCACTCTGAACACCCATGAAATCAGCCTGAGGTGTAAGAAGATAGATCTGGATCTCTACAAACAGAACAACGCAGGCAGTTGGTTTCGAGGTATGAAGTGGGGAGTCATGATTCCGTGGGCACACATTGGAAGATAAACAGAAGGGGGAGAGAGCTGTGGGGATCCTGCACTGCTGGTGAGGGATAGACTCCCGGGCTGGGGACAGAGCTGGGGACCGGGCACAGACTCACAGACTAGTAGTGGCAGGGAAAGGACTTTAGGGCAGCGCCCCCGCCCGGACTGAAACCCGGAGCGGCGGGGCTGTGTGTATGAACTGGAGGTGGCTTGCATATTTAGAAGCACAATGGACGGAAGCATGCCCCGACCTGGAGGTGAAGACTGGGAGTGCAGCTGAGCGGACCACAACCCAGGAAACTGCAGTTTATAGACACAGACAGAAACGGAGTTAGTGCGGCCTGGAGAGCTCACTGAAGAACAGACTGCGATCTCTCCGCTCTGAGGGAGAGGGTTGGAAATGATCTCTTCTGCTTAGACTCTCGGAAGAGAGGTGGAAAGCCGCCAGGAGAGCCGCCAGAAAAAAAAGAAAAAGCCCCCAAACACAGTTTTCACTAAGCCCATTCCCCCCCATACAGGGGGCAGAGCAACTCTGCCCAAACAGGGTTGCCTGAGTAATAATGTGGCAGGTCCCTTCCCTAGAAGACAGGCTGGGAGAACAAGAGGGCAACAACCCTAAGGTCCCTATAAAACAGGTGCAACTTGCTTGGGTTGTGGTCAATAAGTTGGAGTCTATACATTACTTCAACCACACTTCAACAGAATGACTAGGAGGAGGAACCATCAAAATAGGAAAGACTCAGAGATTGTGAATTCTGCCACAGATTTACAAAAGGATATAGATATAACCGAGGTGAAGAAGGTGGAATTCAGGCTAGCAATTGTGAAGACAATAGCTAGAATGGAGAAATCGATTAATGGCAACATAGAGTCTTTAAGGGCAGAATGAAAGCCGAACTGGCAGCAATTAAAAATGTTATCAATGAAATCCAATCTAATCTAGATAATCTAACAGGGTAAACGAAGCAGAATGAATTAGTAATCTAGAAGACCATTTAATAGACAAGAAGGAAAAAGAGGAGGCCAAGGGAAAACAAAGCAAAATCCATGAAAATAGAATCAGACAAATAAGGGACACCATGAAAGGTTCCAATGTCAAAATTATTGGGATCCCTGAGGGGGTAGAGAGAGAGAGGACTAGAAGATATATTTGAGCAAATAGTAGCTGAGCACTTCCCTAATCTGGGGAATCACACAAACATTCATGTCCTAAAGGCAGAGAGGCCCCTCTCAAGATCAAGGAAAACAGGTCAACACCCCGGCATGTAGTAGTAAAACGTACAAATCTTAGAACCAAGGAAACCATCTTAAAGGCAGTTAGGGGGAAGAGATCCCTTCCGTATGGAGGGAGGACCATTAGAATAACGTCAGACCTATCCACAGAGACCTGACAAGCCAGAGAGACCTGGCAAGACATATTCAAGGTACTAAATGAGAAAAACATGCAGCCAAGAATACTTTATCCAGCAAGGCTGTCGTTTAGAATGGATGGAGAGATGCAGAGCTTCCACGACCGGGAGAAACTGAGAGATTTTCTGACCACCAAGCCGGCCCTGCAAGAAATATTAAGGGGGGGGGGTGTATAAAAGGAGAAAAACCCCAAGAGTGATATACAACAGAAATTTACAGGGACAATCTATAAAGATAACGTCTTCACAGGCAACATGATGACAATTAATTCATATCTTGCTTTTTTTTAAGATTTTATTTATATATTTGACAGACAGAGAAAGATAGTGAGAGCAGGAACACAAGCAGGGGGAGTGGGAGAAAGAGAAGCAGGCCTCCTGCCGAACAGAGAGACCAATATGGGACTAGATCCCAGGACCCTAGGATCATGACCTGAGCCAAAGGCAGACACTCAACGACTGAGCCACCCAGGCGCCCAATTCATATCTTTCAATAATCACTCTCAACGTGAATGGCCTAAATACTCCCATAAAATGGCACAGGGTTGCAGATTGAATAAAAAGAGAGGACCCATCCATATGTTGTCTACAAGAGACTCATTTGAACCTAAAGATACATCCGGACTGAAAGTGAAGGGATGGAGATCCATCTTCCATGCCAACGGACCTCAAAAGAAAGCTGGGGTAGAAATTCTTCGACAGATTTTAAACTAAAGTCTTTTATTAGAGACACAGAAGGACACTATATCATTCTTCAAGGGTCTATCCAACAAGAAGATCTAACAATTGTAAATATCTATGCCCCCAACATGGGGGCAGTCATCTACATAAGCCAACTGTGAACAAAAATAATCATATTGATAACAATATGTTAATTATAGGAGATTTCAATACTCGACTCTCAGCAATAGACATATCATCTAAACAGAAAATCAACAAAGAAACAAGAGCTCTGAATGACACCCTGGATCAGATGGACCTTATCGATATATATACAGAACATTCCACCCTAAAACAACAGAATACTCATTCTTCTCTAGCGCACATGGAACTTTCTCCAGAATAGACAACATACTGGGTAAATCAGGTCTCAACCGATACCAAAAGATTGAGATTATTCCCAGCATAATCTCAGACCATAATGCTTTAAAACTGTATCTCAATCACAGGAAAAAATTTGGCAGAAATTCAAACACTTGGAAGCTAAAGACCACTCTGCTCAAGTATGTTTGGGTCAACCAGGAAATCAAAGAAGAATGTAAACAATTCATGGAAATCAATGAGAATGAAAACAAGTAAATAGCTATGCCCCTAACAGGGAGAGCCAGTTATATAAGGCCATTAATAACAACAGCAAAGAAACACACTGACAATACAATAATAGTGGGGGACATTAACACCCCCTTGACTGAAATGGACAGATCATTCTAAGGAAAAGATCAACAAGGAAATAAAGACTTTAAATGACACACTGGACCAAATGGACTTCACGTATTCAGAACATTCCATCCCAAAGCAACGGAATACACATTCTTCTCTAGTGCCCATGGAACATTCTCCAGAATGGATCACATCCTAGGTCACAAATCAGGTCTCAATCGGTACCAAAAGATTGGGATCATTCCCTGCATATTTTCAGACCACAAGGCTTTGAAACTAGAACTCAACCACAAGAGGAAAGTCGGAAAGAACTC
>NW_027400743.1:0-5042 GCF_003265705.2 Callorhinus ursinus
ATGTGTTCGCATTAATGCCAAGTGCAGGAAAACACACAGAGTAACAGTACAAACGTCCAATAAGCAGCATCGGTAATTAACAAACGTTCACAGTTTGTCATTTTGGCTTTCTCATCCTGACCCCAGAGGCAGGCACTATTATGAACCTAGTGTGGATCTATCCAGTTCCAAACTGTAATTCTTTGCATATGAATAGAAAGGAATAAATATGTATATTTATATATGAACTATATATACATATTTACCTATGTGCTTTACACACATGCAAATGTATTACAGATTATACGTGTATATATACATGCACATATGTTAATAAACAACATATGGCATTGTTTTATTCTTTTTAAAATTGGCATCAGTGGTATCACACTGTATATAATTTTATGGAACATGTTTCTTTCTCTCAACCTTGTGTTTTTGAGGCTTGTCAGCCTGAAGCATATTGCAGAGGAATTGGCCAAGCTCCAGGGGAGGGCACAGTCCTCCAGATTGCCAAGTAGGCCTAAGACTTCAGATGCCAGCCACACAACCAGGACAACCCAAGATTCCCTCAGGTTTGATAATTCACTAGAACACCTCCAAAACCTCAGGAAAGAAAGCACTGTGTTTACAATTATGGTTTTATTATAGTAAAAGGATAGAAATCAGAACCCACCAAAGGAGAGAGGAAAGTCTGGGAGGGTCCATGTGCAAACTTCCAGACTACATCCAATCCCAGAAGCTCGCCCCAGCCTTCAGTGTCCAGAGTCTTCACTGGGGCTTGGCCACATATGGCCCCCGTGGCTGACCTTCAGTCTCAGCCCCTCCTGGAGGTCTAGCCTCCAGGTCCCCCAAATCGGAACTGACAGGACCTGTCCTAAAGGTTCTATCGTAAATCACACTGCTGGACTGTCCAGTGACCAAAGCCTCCAGCCAACAAGGACACTCCTGCTAGGCAGGACACTCCAGGGCCCTGGAGATCACCTTCCTGAGGCTGAGGGCCAAGACCGGACCTCTTTGGGTAAAGTGAATTCCTCACATGCACGTATAAATACAGCTCCTTCACTTTAACTTCTGTGTGGAGCTCTGTCCCCCACACGTCCTCTTGATGTTGGGTCGAATCGCCTCCCTGGAGCTCCAGGCCTCAGCGTGATGGCTACTTCCTGTATGTTCACAGGGCAGGTACCTGGCCCTACTCCAGCCCTCTGGGAGATGATGACCAAAAACAAACTCCACAGACCATTCCAATGTTTATGAAACTTTGAGAACTATTGTTCTAGAACGCACTCCAAGGTTTGTTGACTTAGTCACAACTGTGTGCGTTACCTGCCCGTGCACCATGCACAGGTGTTAATGATGGTCAGTTCTCTCCACCTCCAGCAATAATTTCCAACCCCTGAGCTGGCGTCCAAGTTTAGAAGGCAACATGAAGAAGACATGCGCCCAGTGCTGTGTTTCCAATAAGAGGTCACCCCCAAATGGATGTTGAGCAAACTGAATCAAAGAGCTCCTGGAATAAGAGGAAGAAGTCCAATGTCTATTAATAATATTTAGGTTATTAATTGTAGGTATATATGCATATTTTTATCAGATGGAAAATATCAATTTGGAAAAATGAATTTTTCCATCTTGCATTTCCTGAGACGATTTTATTCAGACTCTATGCACGTCTCTGCCATCAGCATCTTTGCCATCTCTAGGGCGCCCATCTGAATCATCTAGCACACTTTTCCAGAGTACCTCATTTTATCTTTCATCTCAGATGTCTGCAATTAAGTACTTTTTGATTCTACACATGAATGTGTTTCTGGAAATTGCTTCCTAATCCAAAGCACTCATTTATATGACACAAGGACAGTCTGCTTTTCTTTTTCATTTCTCCTGTAGGTGTGCATCAGTTAGCTTCGGAATAACTGCTTCCTGTGTTGCCTTTTAAAGTGGTTCTGAAAAGACCCATGTCCAGTAACACACAAGGCCGAGAAACATGGCATCCCACCCTAGGGAACAATTGCCAAATCTGTGCTCCATTTTCTTTATTGTTTTTAAAAATAACCTCCACTCCCCACCCTGACATGTGCCCTCAATAAGCATCCCAAGCTGGGATTGAATGAGGCTCTCTTAGCCTAAAGTGTCTTCCTGCGTCAAAACTGTGTTATTCAAAATAGAGAGAGAGCCACAGGAAATGAAAGGCATTAAAAAATTCAGACATCAAGTCATTCCCACTTTCTGAGGAACGATTTTTTAGAAAAATAGTTCTTATAGTCAGGCATATGTGATATATATAATCTCCTAGTTGAAATCCGATCATCAGGATACACAGTGGGAAAATGCCACAAAATTTTTAATTTGGATTTTTAACTATGCTCTTGAGGAAAGAAACAAAAAGAAGATAACACCACTAAATTGCATTATGTCCCACAAAGCCCTGGGAATAAGTTAGACCTTTTTTTCAAATACCCCAAATACTGTATGAAGATACAAGAGAAATAGTCTATTTTCCCCTATCAGAATCCCCCCTCAAAGGGATCTGCCTGCTCAGCAGTAACTGGGGAGAGCATGGGAAAAGGATTGGCCCTTTCTCCTGGGAAAGCTGACATCTTGGGAAGGCAGGATGGAGGCAGGACATCACCGTGGTCTAAATGTTCCCACTGACTTGCTCCACGGACGGCCACACCAATGACTGGGATCGACACCAGAGCTTTAACACATCATTCCTTACAGATCCCAGCATATCTCTCACCAAAAACACCCTCCAAAAATACACCTGCTAAAGAAAAATCACAGAGGGGGCGGGCAGAGGGGAGCTGCATTCTTCAATCCAAAGAAGCTGCCGGAGGACTGCACTTACAATGTCAGCTCTGGCAGCAGACTCAGATCAGTCTAGGATCTGCAGAATCAGACTCAGTGCCCCGAAGTCCAGGAACCACCCCCTCAGGGCATCTCCCCTCCATCTGAAAACCAAGGGCATTGCTGGGCTACAGGTCCCTGTAGGCGAGGAGAAGAGGCCATCCTGGCTGGCTCCGCCATCAATCCCACAAATCAAGTTCTATGCCTCGTATGTCTGCAAGGAGCATGGGTCTGCCTTCTTTGTTCAGAGATCGCTCTTATCTGGGCATTATTTTGTCCTCCACTGGGGAGCCCCACCACTGCAAACTTCTTAAATATCTGTTCTAGTTAGGTGTGAACTAACTGCTGCTATCCCCATCACCAGTTGGGAGAAGGGAGTCGGCCGCAGGAAAAGACCTTGGCATTCTTTTCCAGGAACCACTGTTTTTTAAATTATTTCATATAATTTTGAGATATGACACAGTTCCATCCACTTAACAGAAGTTATCAAGCAGGTAGGATCCCACATGCCAAGTCACCACCACTGAGGTCCAATGATTAAGGGGATGAGAAAGAACTCATCCCATTTCAGCTTCCATGTCCTGAAGCCTAACTCCCTGTCTATGGACATAATAAAACCCTCTCATCCAAGACTACCTGTCAAAGAGGTACACTCAGAAGAACTGAATACAGAACCTGCTTCCAAAGTGTTTAAAAGTGCCATTTCCAGACTGAGAAAATGAGGATTATTCCAGAAGCACATGCATTTGAAGGACCAAAGTCAAACGCAAGCATTTAATTGATTTACACCTCTCATTAAAAAGCAGTAAGTGCAAACATAGATGCCAAGAACATATGCAAGAATATCCCTTCTTTCCACTCATTATTCTTGTCATTTTCTATCATGTAATCCGCCTTCTGCTGGCCTTCTCCAAGGAGACATCCTAACAGGAACAGGAAGGTGAGACCAACAGAGAGAAAGACATTCCAAATGGCCTTGAGGCTGAAACTTTGCTTTCGAGATTCTTGTCCCCCCACACTCCCCCAAACAACCAGGCACAGTTGCCGTTATTTGCATTTTCATAGTTACCCTAATTCCAAACTTAAAATTATAGACTTTTCCCAGCTGCTTTTTAAATGCTACATTATAATTTTGAAGAAGCATCATACGTAATTACATTTAATAGACAGAGAATTGATTGAAACACTTAGCTGGAACAAAAAGCCCACACCTAATTCTGTAAACATGTTATTGTACAGTAACCCCCAATGAGTTTGTTCTTAAGCCTCCTAATTAATTTTTAATTAAAAAGCTCAAAGATGCTATTACACTTGTTGTTTTAAATGGAAGTCTCACTCTAGTGGAAATGACAGAGCCTTGCAGACAAATATCTCCCATTAAAATCTGTGTTAATGAGAACTGCTGTGTTTGGTATTTCTGAGATCGAAACAGAAGCAGAAAGCACCATTTAAGAGAGACATCAGATGAAGGCTTTTCTCCCTCCACTTGTAGGGATGTATGTACATGGAAGGTGATGGGTTTTGTACACGACAAGCTGTCCGAAGCTTTAAACATACCCTTCTCCTACCCTTTCCAATACCCAGATAAATATAGCTTGCGTGTTCATGGCAAATTATGTGTAAAACTTCCATAAGCCAAAGAAAGCTTCTGCTTCCTGAGATGCTGAGTCTCTCTCCGGCTCAGATGCCATCCTGAAGTCGAATCAGTCCCGTCGTCCTCCCTGCCCAGGGCAGACACTTTCAGCCCTCTCATCTCCCTGTCTCCATCTCTCCACCCGTGCCAGCAGCAGGTTCATGGGAATGCAGCCATTGAAACTCTGTTTCTCTGGGGATGTGGGTGATGTCACAAATGGAGAATTATTAATAGCAGCAAAAACAGCAAGTGTCTCTTTTCAACGTAATCTCTTAGTAACAGGAGGGAAAGTGTTTCAGAAAGACCAGCTTGTACTCCTTGCCTGTAACTCAACCATGGTCAGGACATCATGAGACGGGCATCCTTTGCCAGCCTGGCTGCTCTGAGGACCGCCATCTTTACTGGCTGCACTTAATTAAAAGGGAGAGTCTCCATGGCTGCCATTGTCATGACTGTTTATTACATACATGTGCATCCCTCTGCGTGTGTGGCATGTTTCTCCTCTTCTAATTTACCAAAGAAAGTTCCGAGTGCTATCTACCAATTCTGGGCCAGGCTCCCTCATCAGAACTAATCATTATTT
>NW_027400744.1:0-5037 GCF_003265705.2 Callorhinus ursinus
TTCCCTAGATCCTTGCCTATCACCCATCCCCATAGGCAGATGGTGGACTGTCTGTCCTATTGAGCAGACCCTTAGTTGGATCCAAGAATGACAAAGGCACAGGAAGCCCCAGCCTGGGAAAGTTTCGACAGCACAGAAAGTGAAGAGCTGAGACCGCACCACCAGTTTGCCTTCCTATGAAAGCATTCCTAATATGGTTGTCATTTTCCCTGCAATACCCCCTCCCATGTGGATCCCAAACGGAGACGGCTTGTTTTGAAGCTGATGGATCAAGGGGCTCTGCACGCATTGTTCCAGCAGAATCCGTAACCAGGCATCACCACCAGAGAACTACTGGCCCGAGAGCTAGCTAGATGTTCCAGAATCCAGGATCCAGGTAGGTTTCAGTCTCACTTGCATTTTCCCTGGGAGACAAGTCGTGGACACAATCAGACCCAAGCCACTGCATGTCAATCTACGTGCTCAGCTGGGGAACTAAGAATCTTTGACCCCTGTATGTGCATCTCTGTTGAGCTCATGCCCTTTGTAGTCATTCCAAGTCATTCACTTGTGGAAAACAAGTACCATTGCAATGTAGCCCTGGGACATTCCAACAGGTCAAGACATCTTCGCTGACTTTCCCTAGAGATCATTTTTCCAGTGTTATTGCATGGACCACAAAAAACACTGTGAGACATATATATATATGTCCACCAGTGTTGCCTGATCTTTGGTTCTTGGTTTGCCAGTTAGGTGTGGTTCCAAAACCAGCGCACGAGACAGCTAAGGCAGAGCCAATTGGCGTCTGCCAAATCCCAAGGGGAAGGGACAGCACATGGACAGGAACAGCCTCCAGCTTGGAATCAAGGTAACTCCCCAGCATACAAAACGGGTCTCTTCTTGAGCTTCTCCTTGACACAGGAACGGATATGCACGGGCTTCCCATGTGCTTGGCAAGAAGACTTAGCAGAGGAACCCATGATCACTGGTTCCAGCCGCCTTTATGTTCCCAGAGGTGAACAATGTGCATGCACTGCCTGTTGGGCAACTGCATTGTTTCTGAGCAAGAAAGGCTTTGAATCTTCTCCTGAAAATGTAGGAAGGACAGAGTCCTCTTCTGGGGTCACTTCACACTTTCGATCCAAGCACTGGCTTGTGTGCTTGGGTCCATGCTGACTTCAGTGGACTCAGGGAAGGAGAGGCTGTAGAGAAAATGGATAAGCATGAGAGAACACACACATACACACATGCGTGCACATGGACACTAATTTCTCTTTCTACACTGGATGTGCCAGTGGCTTCAAAGCCCTCCTTTCTAAATCTATTCTCTTTTTAGAACATTTCCCAAAGGAAGGCAGGAGGAAACGGACATCCATTTCTCCATCCCAAACAAGTATCTTCCTTCACGCCTTTGAGAAGAATTGCTTTCCAAGCATTGCTATCAGGGAACACCTGGCCAGACTCAGGAGGTCTTCCAGAATCCCTGATTCAGATACATTTTCAGAGTGTGGCCTGTGAGTTGTTCAAAATGGGAAGGATAGTGGCGCCTGTGACATTTTTGGGAATCGTGGGCTCCTTTGAGTTATCCACAGGATCCAGTGCCCAGGCAATGAGGGGAATGTGTTGAACTTGCAAGTGAGAGACCGCCCAAGGAAGAATTTCCAAACCAAATGGTGTGCGTGTATGTGTGGCGGGGGAGTTGGCAGTGTAAATGCGTGTAGAAATAGTGAGCAGACAAAAGAGGGGAAATGGAAACATTAGCACCTATCTAGAGATCACACAAACTGTCAGCTCTTGAGCAGCATAGTAGCACTCTCCATGTGGCCCTCAGATTTCCTGAGTGTGAGTGGGGTTGCTGTCTTGTGTGTGGCAACGTGTTTATTAGTGTCCTGGGCCTCAGGACCCCAGGGCAGGAATGGATTCTACACACAAACCTCATCTTGTCTGGATAACCTATTCATCCAGGATAATTGTCCCAAGGATTATTGGCAGGTGGGTGAGAGGTCCCATGTGCCCTGGTTGAGAAAGCTCTGCAGAGAGTTGTTCCTGGTGTGGAAGTTGTGAAATGACCTTATGGTATATGGAGGCAGACTCTCTGGAACCCTCTCCTTTGGGACAAGAGCCAGTGACCCTGCTTCTAGCGGGCCTTCATAGGCCAGTACTCTGACAAGTCTTATCCCTGGACACAGGGGGAAGCTCAACATCCTCGTTCATGAAAACTCTTCTTCCCTTGAAGCAAATGGAGGAGAAGGAGAGCCAAATCTGAATGTGAGTGTTGTTGATGTGGATTCCTGGCTGCCCATGCCTTCCTCTAGGCCCATAAAAGATGTGCTTGTAGACTTACCTATCATGTGGATGTGAGGCAGGTTGGGCAAGGTAGGGACTGAATAACAAGCAGAGCTGAGCGCCTGCTATTTAAGCCTATCAAAGGGGGATGGACTCCAGGCCAGGTGTCCACAATTTCCCTGGGTGTTCACCAATTTCCAAAGGCCAGTTGGAAGTTATGGACAGAGTTCCCTTGAGATTCAGACCAAGAATCCTGGCCTTCTCCATGAGAGTTCCCAGGTGGGGGTAGGGGGAAAAGAGAGCTGACATGTATCCCTTCGTCTCATGTTCACAACATCTCTTCTCGGTCCCAGGTCTGGTTCCAAAACAGAAGAGCTCGGCACCCAGGGCAGAGCAGAAATGGCCCCATGAAGGACCTGGAAGCACACCCCAAACCCAGTCCTTCTGTGACAGTCCCAGGGGAACCAGGCCTCCTGGCCAGTGTCCCTGTAAGCTCTCCTCCACTGGCTCTGTCCATTCCTCTGGGAAGCATGCAGACCCTTGCTGCGGGGACAACTCCCATTCCCTGCATGGGCTTTGCCCCTCCAGTTTTCCTTGGGGCCCTTGGGAGCCAGGCCCTGGCGGCCATGATGGTCCCGCCCACCCAAGGTGGGCAGGGAGGAGAGAAATTTCCTGCTGCTGAAGGCCTGAGGAGCCATTCCTTGACGGAACCAAATCTGGGAGGGTTTCTCTCTATTCCACATGGTCTTGTTTGATCCCCGTCCCAAGGGGAATACCAGCAGCAAGATGAGTACCCCAGCATGGCACCCCTGCACTTCCAAGACTACCCAGAGCCTCTAGCTGACAATCCTTGCCAACGCTTGAAGGAGGCAGGACACCCCAGGAGCAACAAAGCAGCACAGTGCTGGGGCGAAGCTTCCCATCTTGTCTTCGGCACAGGGCAGGCTCAACATCGGGCAGTTCTGTAGCCTGCACATGCTGAGACTCCTGGCTGGCAGCAGCAGGCACATCCTACTGCACGGCTGTCTGCTGCGCTTAACCCACAGCACCAACCCTCTGCAGAAACCTCAAGTTTTTGAGAGGAAGTTTTCTCAGCTGCAGAGATGGAAGAAGACATACACCCTTTTCTCAGTGGGCGTTTGCCACAAGAGGACGCTCCGGGACCCCTAGAAGCACTCCTAAGCGAGGAGTACTTTCATGCCCTACTGGCCATGCTGCAATACTCCACATGACCTCAGGCCTAGGAGCAGGGAGGCCTCATCCTTCCCTCCCCATACACATTCAGATATTTCCGGAGATTCAGTCCCAGCGCGTCAGCAAGGAGGCAAAACACGCAGCGTTGTGCATGTTCTGCAGGAAGACTGATGCCCAAAGGAGCATCCGTCACTTGGAAAGACAGAAGAAGGATGTCATTTCCCCCTGTTGGCGGGCATCCATTATTTTCCCCATGAGCACCAAGTCCCACAAACCCTCTGAATGCACCGTGGGCACTGGGCAATGGGCACACTCCCCATTGATCCAAAGCACTTCAAGACGCACACGTGACCTCCTCCCTGCCATCACCCTTTCCTCTCTGGCCTAGGAAATCCTGGCCATGGTAGCCAAACCATGCAAGGAGGAGAGGTCAAAGAAAGACACCTCCACATGCCTTTTCCTCCTGCAGAGTCATAAATTCCCATCTCCAGGAGCTGAACATGTAGACCAAGACAGGATACTACACATCTTGACCGTGGGAGCCAGGGGTCATAAATCCATCCTGGCTGGGATAGGCTGGGAACCAGCAAAACAGGAAATGACTGCAGTCTCCCATCTCTGAGTGATCCTGTCCCAGCCAAAGTCTGGAATGCCCTGGGGCCTTTGCCTGGCATCTTTGCCCCGGGGAAGCCTTTCCAGAGAACACAAAATGGCAGTACAAAGGGCCACAGCCACTCTCAGCAGGCATTCCAGAAAGGGTACCACTGTGGTTCATTCCTCAACCTTAGCATTTGTTTTCAATTTTTGGTATGTATCGGCATGCCTCTCTACCCACAGTGTGCCTTCACTTCTCAGGAAGAAAGAAGATGTTCCCAGTCAGCCTCTTGGTGGCCTTCTGTCGGCAGGGTCACCTCTCTCCCTTGCAAGGGCTAACTGGAGGAAATGGATACTGGAATCGCAAGCTTGAGTGGACAATCCATTAGTCCAATAAACCCATTTTTGCCTCCGGAATGTGATCTCTTGATTGTGATTTGTACCATTTCCCTGCTGTCCTCTCATGTCTGCCAATCTTCAGAAATGTGAGATGCTTCCTGGCCCTGGGACTGGCTGTGGAAGACATTGGTATGCCCAAGTCCTGTTCACAGCTTTGGGCACAGACAACCTAATGGGGCAACACCAACACTGCCTGGTGCACATCAAGCTTTGCCTGGATTGATGGTATCTGATGGGCAAGCATTCCTCCAAGGGATGTAAGTTGAACCCAAGTGGCAGACAGTCCATGCACATTGTGTTTTTCCCCAATGTTCTGAACAGTGGCCAAATTCATACCTAAGGCTCATCCTACTATGCTGGCAATGAATCTCCCTCCCTCCCTTGCTCTTTGCCTCCCCCACCTCTCCTTGTCTCTATTTCTTCAGATCTCTGTTGCTCCGTGTCTATCTCTCCCACTTTATCACATTTTCACTCACAAGTGGACACACACAGGTTTCCACAGTGTCAGAGGATCATGCAACTCAGAGTATGGGCACTGAACCTCCAGAATGATTGTGGGTAAAAACATTTGGAAGAATAATGTGG
>NW_027400745.1:0-5035 GCF_003265705.2 Callorhinus ursinus
TTTAAAAAAAGTGATTGATAAGATGTTGGTTGAAAAAGGGAAAAAGAAAAATTCAAAAAAAAAAGTTAAAAAAATTAACTTTGAAAAACTAATGAATCATGGTAAAAAAGCCATGAATTCTATGTGCAGTATTCCCCTAGCGCTGGAGTTCTCCCGTTCTCCTTGATCGGGAAGCTTGGTCTTGGCTTGCTGGCTCTTCCTGCTGATCTTCTGGGGGAGGGGCCTGTTGCCGTGGTTCCCAAATGTCTTTCCCGGAGGCAGAATTGCCCCGGCCTTGTCGGTCCGGGCTAGGCAATCTGTTTGGGTTTGCTCTCGGGAGCTTTTGTTCCCTGCAAGCTCTCGGTACAGCCTTGGAGGACCAGAGTGAAAATGGTGGCCTCCCAATCTCCACCCGGAGGAGCCACGAACTCAGGGCCCCGCTCCTCAGTGCGCCCCCAGAGAAAAGCAGTCACTCCCGTGTCCCCGGTCTCCGGCCACACTCTGTGCTCACCCGGCCTGTGACCGAGTGTTTCTCTGGCTCCCGACCCCGTGTGGAGTCTCCAAACCCAGCAGATCCCTGCGGTGCGCTCCCGCGCCGCTCCTCCTGGGGGAGGAAGGGGAGTCTCCCCAGATCTGCCACTTGTTGGGTCCCTGGTGTAGGAGCAGTGACCCGACTGTGCTGCAGATCACAGTTTATGGCAACCCCGAGCTGAGTGAGAGCCCGCGCCTTGGCTCCGTCTCTGCAGCCGGCTTCCCTGCTCCGATACCTGGGAGCTCTGCTGCACTCACGCACCCCCAGTCTTTCTTGACCCTGAGGGTCCTGAGACCACACTGTCCCGCGAGGTTTCCACCCCCAGCTTAGCCACTGGAGCGATGTCCCTCAGTGGAGCCGACTTCTAAAAGTTCTGATTTTGTGCTCCGTGGCTCTATCACTTGCCAGAAGCGGCCGACGGAGGCCCCCTCCCCCGCCATCTATCCTCCCAAGTATCGCCTCGGATTCACTTCTCCGCACGCCCTACCTTCCAGTAAGCGGTCGCTTCTCTGTTCAGAGAGTTGTTGCTACTCTCTTCTTCGGTCTCCTGTTGAGTTCGTAGGTGTTCAGAATGGTTTGATCCCCATTCAGCTGAATTCCTGAGACCAGACGAAATCCTGGTCTCCTACTCCTCCGCCATCTTGCTCCGCCCTGATTAGTGATGTTTAGCATTTTTTATATACCTGTTGTCCTTTTTTTGTTTTTTTGATGTTAGCTCTTACTCTTATTATTTATGCAATAAGTCTTTTTTGCTTTATTTTTTAATTTAATTTGATTTGATTTACATTCAATTAACACATAGTGTATTATTAGTTTCAGAGGTACAGTTCTATGATTCATCAATCGTATATAACACCCAGTGTTCATTGCATCACGTGTCCTCCTTAATGCCTATCACCCAGTTACTCCATCCCCCCACCCCCTCCCTCCTGCAACCTTCAGTTCGTTTCTTATGGTTAAGAGTCTATTATGGTTTGTCTCCCTCTCTGATTTCATCTTGTTTTATTTTTCCCTCCCTTCCTCTATGCTCCTCTGCTTTGTTTCTTAAATTCCACATATGAGTGAAATCATGATTGTCTTTCTCTGACTGACTTATTTCACTTTGCATAATACCCTCTAGTTTCATTCACATCACTGAAAATGGCAAGATTTCATATTTTTTGATGGCCAAGGAGTATTCCATTGTACATATATACCGTATATTCTTTATCCACTCATGTGTCAATGGACATCTCTGTTCTTCCCATAGTTTGGCTATTGTGAACATTGCTGCTATAAGCACTGGGGTACAGGTGCCCCTTTAGATCACTACATTTGTATCTTTGGGGTAAATGCCTAGCAGTGCAATTGCTGGGTCATAGGGTAGCTCTATTTTTAACTTTTTGAGGATCCTCCATACTGTTTTCTAGAGTGGCTGCACCAGCTTGCATTCCCACCAGCAGTATAAGAAGGTTTCCCTTTTTCTGCATCCTTGCCAACACTGGTCGTTTCCTGACTTGTTAATTTTAACCATTCTGACTGATGTGAGGTGGTATTTCATTGTGGTTTTGATTTGTATGTCCCTGATGCCAAGTGATGTAGAGCATTTTTTCATGTGTCTGTTGCCCATTTGTATGTCTTCTTTGGAAAAATGTCTGTTCATGTCTTCTGCCCATTTCTTCATTGTATTATTTGTTCTTTGGGTGTTGAGTTTGATAAGTTCTTTATAGGTTTTGGATACTAACCCTTTATCTGATAAACATTTGCAAATATCTTCTTCCATTCTGTAGGTTGTCTTTTGGTTTTGTTGACTGTTTCCTTTGCTTTGCAAAAGCTTTTTATCTTGATGAAGTCCCAATTTTTGCCTTTGTTTCCCT
This sequence comes from Callorhinus ursinus, assembly GCF_003265705.2. Classification (NCBI taxonomy): domain Eukaryota; kingdom Metazoa; phylum Chordata; class Mammalia; order Carnivora; family Otariidae; genus Callorhinus; species Callorhinus ursinus. The sequence continues at coordinate 2,368 of NW_027400745.1, forward strand.
TGCCTTTGGAGATGTGTTTAGCCAGAAGCTGCTGTGGTCAAGGTCAAAGAGGTTGCTGCCTGTGTTCCTCTCTAGGATTTTGATGGATTCCTATCTCACGGTTAGGTCTTTCATCCATTTTGAGTTTATTTTTGTGTGTGGTGTGAGAAAATGGTCCAGTCTCATTCTTCTGCATGTGGCTGTCCAATATACCTGTTGTTCTTAAATAAAGTGCAACAAGATTGTGAGTAGCCTTCTCAAAATACGGACTATAGGGCACATGGGTGGCTCAGTCATTAAGCATCTGCCTTCAGCTCAGGTCGTGATCTCAGGGTCCTGGGGTCGAGCCCCACATCGGGCTCTCTGCTCAGCGGAAAGCCTGCTTCTCCCTCTTCCACTACCCCTGCTTGTGTTCTGTCTTTCACTGTCTTTCTCTCTGTCAAATAAATGAATAAATAAAATCTTTAAAAATATATATGGACTACCCATGGAACATTCTCCAGAATTGATCACATCCTAGGTCACAAATCAGGTCTCAACCGGTACCAAAAGATTGGGATTATTCCCTGCGTATTTTCAGACCACAATGCTTTGAAACTAGAACTCAATCACAAGAGGAAAGTCGGAAAGAACTCAAATACATGGAGGCTAAAGAGCATCCTACTAAAGAATGAATGGGTCAACCAGGAAATTAAAGGAGAATTAAAAAAATTCATGGAAACCAATGAAAATGAAAACACAACTGTTCAAAATCTTTGGGATACAGCAAAGGCAGTCGTGAGAGGAAAGTATATAGCAATACAAGCCTTTCTCAAGAAACAAGAAAGGTCTCAAATACACAACCTAACCCTACACCTAAAGGAGCTGGAGAAAGAACAGCAAATAAAGCTTAAACCCAGCAGGAGAAGAGAAATAATGAAGATCAGAGCAGAAATCAATGAAATAGAAACCAAAAGAACAGTAGAACAGATCAACGAAACTAGGAGCTGGTTCTTTGAATGAATTAACAAGATTGATAAACCGCTGGCCAGACTTATCAAAAAGAAAAGAGAAATGACCCAAATCAACAAAATCATGAATGAAAGGGGAGCGATCACAACCAACACCAAAGAAATACAAACAATTATAAGAACATATTTTGAGCAACTCTATGCCAGCAAATTAGATAACCTGGAAGAAATGGGTGCATTCCTAGAGATGTATCAACTACCAAAACTGAACCGGGAAGAAATAGAAAACCTGAACAGACGTATAACCACTAAGGAAATTGAAGCAGTCATCAAAAATCTCCCAAGAAACAAAAGCCCGGGGCCAGATGGCTTCCCAGGGGAATTCTACCAAACATTTAAAGAAGAATTAATACCAATTCTCCTGAAACTGTTCCAAAAAATAGAAATGGAAGGAAAACTTCCAAACGCATTTTATGAGGCCACCATTACCTTGATCCCAAGACCAGACAAAGACCCCATCAAAAAGGAGAATTACAGACCAATATCCTTGATGAACATGGATGCAAAAATTCTCACCAAAATACTAGCCAATAGGATCCAACAGTACATTCAAAGGATTATTCACCATGACCAAGTGGGATTTATCCCTGGGCTGCAAGGTTGGTTCAACATCCGCAAATCAATCAACGTGATACAATACATTAACAAAAGAAAGAACAAGAATCATATGATCCTCTCAATAGATGCAGAAAAAGCATTTGACAAAGTACAGCACCCTTTCTTGATCAAAACTCTGCAGAGTATAGGGATAGAGGGTACATACCTCAATATCATAAAAGCCATCTATGAAAAACCTACAGCGAATATCATTCTCAATGGGGAAAAGCTGAGAGCTTTTCCCCTAAGGTCAGGAACGCGGCAGGGATGTCCACTCTCACCACTGCTATTCAACATAGTATTAGAAGTCCTGGCCACAGCCATCAGACAACAAAAAGAAATCAAGGCATCCAAATTGGCAAAGAGGAAGTCCAACTCTCACTCTTTGCAGATGATATGATACTGTATGTGGAAAACCCAAAAGACTCCACCCCAAAACTGCTAGAACTCATACAGGAATTCAGTAAAGTAGCAGGATATGAAATCAATGCACAGAAATCAGTGGCATTCCTATACACCAACAACAAGACAGAAGAGAGACAAATCAAGGAGTCGATCCCATTTACAACTGCACCCAAAACCATAAGATACCTAGGAATAAATTTACCCAAAGAGGCAAAGGATCTGTACTCAGAAAACTATAAAATACTCATGAAAGAAATTGAAGAAGACACAAAGAAATGGAAAAACGTTCCATGCTCATGGATCGGAAGAACAAACATTGTGAAGATGTCAATGCTACCTAGAGCAATCGACACATTCAATGCAATCCCCATCAAAATACCATCCACTTTTTTCAAAGAAATGGAACAAATAATCCTAAAATTTGTATGGAACCAGAAGAGACCCCGAATAGCCAGAGGAATGTTGAGAAAGAAGAGCAAAGCTGGCGGTATCACAATTCCGGACTTCCAGCTCTATTACAAAGCTGTCATCATCAAGACAGTATGGTACTGGCACAAAAACAGACACATAGATCAATGGAACAGAATCGAGAGCCCAGAAATGGACCCTCAACTCTATGGTCAACTAATCTTTGACAAAGCAGGAAAGAATGTCCAATGGCAAAAAGACAGTCTCTT
>NW_027400746.1:0-5032 GCF_003265705.2 Callorhinus ursinus
AGGAAGCCAGGCATGTGGCTCCACATTGTCCAGGAATCCTAACTGCTAGCGTACTAACTCAAGAAAGAGCAGTGGAGAGGGACCGGGTTTTGGCGAGAGCATTGCTATCCCGGGCGGTGAAAGCCCTTGCGGTGCGTGTCCTTGAGAGACTGGGACAAGATCCCTTCATTCGCTGGGCGAGAGAAACGGCTTCGTGCAGAGGCACCTCTCGAATCAGCTCTAGTTTCAACGAAGCCAGCGCTCCTCCCGCCTGGTTCCTTGGAGGCCCGAGCCCGAAGCGCCTCCTTGGAAGGAACAACGCTGTGGGGAAAACGTGCTTTAGCTCCCGCCGACCACTGGGTGGGAGGATGCCGTGTACCGTGCACTGTGGCTGGGAGCCCGGGAACGGCCTCCCTACCTAAAGCCGAGGGAGACAAAGGCCGGAGCCGGAGACGCCGCTCGACTCAGCTCTCGTTTCTGGGGCTTGTACCGTTGCCCCGTGTGTGCGGGCAGGCCGAAAGCCAAACACCTACCTCGGAGAAACCACACTGTAGGGAATCCGTGTTTCGGCGAAAATCGCCGTTGCTGAGGGTGGAAGCTTTCTGCTGTGTGCGTGCGAGAGAGCCGAGCCGGGTAGTCCCACACCGTCCTCTGGGTGAGACTCGGGCCTAGGCAGAAGGCAGAACATGACTCCCCACCGGTTTCAGCAAGGCACCCTGCGGCCCCACTTCTGCAGGCAAGTCTAGTGGCTAGCGTGCAGCTCGAAGCAGCACCGGAGAGAGAAACCGAGCTTTAGCTACCGCCGACCTCCCCGGGGGAGAAACCCGCGTTCGGTGTACCGTCGGTGAGAGCCTGGGGAACGTGTCCCATTTCGTACAACCGACGTAGAGAGGAAGGCCGGTGCGGAGGGTACATCTCGGCTCGGCTCTTGCTACCTGAGGCTAAGGCCACCGCTCCAGAGCGGTTTGGAAGGCTCAGAGCGCAGCACTGCCTCGGCAGGAACGAGCCCGTAAGGAAGCCCAGATTCCACTCCCGTCGCCTCTGCCCAGGGTGGCCCCCTATTCCACTGTGCTTGTGTGCCAACCTGGGGAGTGCGTCGCAGCCGAATTCCAAGGGAGAAAGACCCGCTGCGTCCAAGGCAACTCTCGACTCAACTCCTCTTTCGCGGAGCAGAGCCGTCCGCCCGCTGGGTGCGTTAGATCCTAAGTGCCATCCACCAAGCGCAGAGGAAGAAAACGGTTCCGCTTGGCGACCCAGCGCCTCGGCCTAGAAAGCCCTTCCCGAGCGCAAACCTCATCTGCTGTGTGTTTGTTTGTGGAAGCAGGAGAAATGGAACCTAGACGTTACCCTGACTGAGAAAGAGGCCTCCAAGCAAGGCTGCTCTCGACTCCCCTCTTGGGTGAGGAAGTGAGCCCCGCTGTACCCTGTGTGCCTGGATGCCTAGGTACCGGGCACTACCAGTAAGAATCCACGCTGTAGAGTTACCGCAGGGTAGCCTGCATTGCTGCTCTTGAAGCTGAAGGAATCGGACAGTGTTCGTGTAGGAGAGACCGGGGAACGGGTCCCATCCGTAAAACCGAGTGAGAAACAATAGCGTGCAGAAGGCAGCTCTCACTCACCTCTTGTTTGTTTCATGAGGCTGGGCGTGTGGCCCCGTGTGTGCTTGGCCTGGCAGGAGTAAAGGCAAGTACCTCACTCGAGAAGATAACGCTGTAGAGAACCCGTCCTTCCTCTCCCGTCGCCTTTCTTCAGCCTGGAGGCCTCTGGCAGGGAGTGAGCTTGCGAGTCCTGCAAAGGCCTCTGAAACCACATTCTGAGTGGGACTCAGGACGGGGCAGAAGAAGGCAAAAGACTGCTCCCCTCTGGTTTCCCGAAGCCAGGCCTGTGACCCCTCATTGCCCAGGAAGCCTAACTGCTGGCGTACTAACTCAAGAAAGAGCAGCGGAGAGGGACCGGGTTTTGGCGAGAGCATCGCTATCCCGGGCAATGAAAGCACTTGCGGTGTGTGTTCTTGAGAGACTGGGAAAAGATCCCTTCAATCGCTGGGCGAGAGAAACGCCTTCTTTCAGGGGCAACGCTCCAATCAGCTCTAGTTTCAACTAAAGCAGCGTTAGTCCCGCCTGGGTGCGTGGAGGCCCGAGCCGCAGGGGGCTCCCTGGAAGGAACAATGCTGTGGGAAACCGTGCTTTAGCTCCCGCTGATCACTGGGTAAAAGGATGCCGTGTACCGTGCACTGTGGCTGTAATCCCGGGGAACGGCCTCCCTACGTAAAGCTGAGGGAGACAAAGTCCGGAGCCGGAGACACGTCTCGACTCAGCTCCCGTTTCTGGGGCTAGTACCGTTGCCCCGTGTGTGCGGGTAGGCCGAAAGCCAACACTTCATTTGCTGTGTGTTTGTTTGTGGAAGCAGGAGAAATGGAACCTAGACGTTACCCTGACTGTGAAAGAGGTCTGCAAGCAAGGCTCTTCTCGACTCCCCTCTTGGGTAAGGAGGTGAGCCCTGCTGTACCCTGTGTGCCTGGATGCCTAGGTACCGGGCACTACCAGAAAGAATCCACGCTGTAGAGTTACCGCAGGGTAGCCTGCATTGCTGCTCTTGAAGCTGAAGGAATCGGACAGTGTTCGTGTAGGAGAGACCGGGGAACGTGTCCCATCCGTGAAACCGAGTGAGAAACAGGAGCGTGCAGAAGGCAGCTCTCACTCACCTCTTGTTTGTTTCATGAGGCTGGGCGTGTGGCCCCGTCTGTGCTTGGCCTGGCAGGCGTAAAGGCAGGTACCTCACTCGAGAAGATAACGCTGTAGAGAACCCGTCCTTCCTCTCCCATCACCTTTTTTCAGACTGGAGGCCTCTGGCAAGGAGAGGGCGAGCGAGTCCTGCAAGGGCCTCTGAAACCACATTCTGAGTGAGACGCAGGACGGGGCAGAAGAAGGCAGAAGACAGCTCCCCTCTGGTTGCCCGAAGCCAGGCATGTGGCCCCACATTGCCCAGGAAGCCTAACTGCTGGCGTAGTAACTCAAGAAAGAGCAGTGGAGAGGGACCGACTGAGCCTCCGAAACCACTCTGGAGCGGTGGCGTTAGCCTCATGTAGCAAGAGTCGAGCCGAGAGGTGCCTTCCGCAACGGCCTAACGCTCTCCCTCGCTTGTACGAAATGGGACCCGTTCCCCAGGCTCTCGCCCACGGTACACCGTACGCGGCTTTCTCCCCTGGGGAGGTCGATGGTAGCTAAAGCACGGTTTCCCTTCCCGGTGCTGCTTCGAGCTGCACGCTAGCCACTAGACTTGCCTGCAGAAGTGCGGACGCAGGGTGCCTTGCTGAAAACAGTGGGGAGTCATGTTCTGCCTTCTGCCTCCCCCGAGTCTCACCCAGAGGACGGTGTGGGACTCCCCGGCTCGGCTCTCTCGCACGCACACAGCAGAAAACTTCCATCCTCAGCAACGGCCATTTTCGCCAAAGCACGGATTCCCTACTGTGTGGTTTCTCCGAGGTAGGTGTTTGGCTTTCGGCCTGCCCGCACACACGGGGCAACGGTACAAGCCCCAGGAACGAGAACTGAGTCGAGAGGCGTCTCCGGCTGCGGCCTTTGTCTCCCTCGGCTTTACGTAGGGAGGCCGTTCCCCGGGCTCCCAGCCACAGTGCACGGTACACGGCATCCTCCCACCCAGTTATCGTCGGGAGCTAAAGCACGGTTTCCCCACAGCGTTGTTCCTTCCAAGGTGGCGCTTCGGGCACGGGCCTCCAAGGACCCAGGCGGGAGGAGCGCTGGCTTCGTTGAAACTAGAGCTGATTCGAGAGGTGCCTGTGTACGAAGCCGTTTCTCTCGCCCAGCGATTGAAGGGATCTTTTCCCAGTCTCTCAAGAACACGCACCGCAAGGGCTTTCACCGCCCGGGATAAAAATGTTCTCGCCAAAACCCGGTCCCTCTCCACTGCTCTTTCTTGAGTTAGTACGCCAGCAGTTAGGATTCCTGGACAATGTGGAGCCACATGCCTGGCTTCCTGAAACAAGAGGGGAGCCGTCTTCTGCCTTCTTCTGCCCCGTCCTGCGTCTCACTCAGAATGTGGTTTCAGAGGCCCTTGCAGGACTCGCACGCTCTCTCCCTGCCAGAGGCCTCCAGTCTGAAGAAAGGTGACGGGAGAGGAAGGACGGGTTCTCTATAGCGTTGTCTTCTCGAGTGAGGTACCTGCCTTTACGCCTGCCAGGCCAAGCACAGACGGGGCCACACGCCCAGCCTCATGAAACAAACAAGAGGTGAGTGAGAGCTGCCTTCTGCACGCTGCTGTTTCTCACTCGTTTTCACGGATGGGACCCGTTCCCCGGTCTCTCCTACACGAACACTGTCTGATTCCTTCAGCTTCAAGAGCAGCAGTGCAGGCTACCCTGCGGTAACTCTACAGCATGGATTCTTTCCGGTAGTGCCCGGTACCTAGGCATCCAGGCACACAGGGTACAGCAGGGCTCACCTCCTCACCCAAGAAGGGAGTCGAGAGCTGCCGTGCTTGCAGGCCTCTTTCTCTGTCAGGGTAACATCTAGGTCCCATTTCTCCTGCTTCCACAAACACGCACACAGCAGATGAGGTTTGCGCTCCGGAAGGGCTTTCTTGGGCGAGGCGCTCGGTCGCCAATCGGAACCGTTTTCTTCCTCTGCGCTTGGTGGATGGAACTTAGGATGAAACGCACCCAGCGGGCAGACGGCTCTGCTCCGTGAAAGAGGAGTTGAGTCGAGAGTTGCCTGGGAGGCAGCGGGTATTTCTCACTTGGATTTCGGCTGCGACACCCTCCCCAGGTTGGCACACAAGCACAGTGGAATAGGAGGCCACCCTGGGCAGAGGCGACGGGAGTGGAAGCTGGGCTTCCTTACAGGCTCGTTCTTGCCGAGGCAGTGCTGCGCTCTGAGCCTCCCAAACCACTCTGGAGCGATGGCGTTAGCCTCAGGTAGCAAGAGCCGAGCCGAGATGTGCCTTCCCCACCGACCTGCTTCTCTCCCTCGCTTGTACGAAATGCGACTCGTTCCCCAGGCTCACACCGACCGTACACCGTACGCGGCTTTCTCCC
>NW_027400747.1:0-4883 GCF_003265705.2 Callorhinus ursinus
TGGGTAGGTGTAGCTGGGTAAGTGTGGGTGGGTAGGTGTGGATGGGTAGGTGTAGCTGGGTAGGTGTGGATGGGTAGGTGTAGATGGGTAGGTGAGGATGGGCAGGTGTGGATGGGTAGGTACAAATGAGCAGGTGTAGGTGGGTAGATGTAGATTACAAAGATAAATATAGATATATTTAATCTATACACTTATTTTGACTAAGAATGTGCTATGTCAGACAGAACTGCCCCCTACTTCCTCCACGCCCCTTACAAATTTCTAGCATAGGACTTGCTAGAGCACCCAGAATGGGAGGGGTCCCTGCTCACATATCTCATACTCAAATCATAACCAGATCTCAAAGTTAAAATAATAACTTCTCTACAAAGTTTTCCTTCACCCCACCAGCTAAAACACTGGTGTCCAAACAATCAGTACATGGTCCCTGTGGTCTGACAACCCAAATCTTTGTAAGGACACCAATCTCCCCTCCAAGCTCTAAACACCTGAACCAGGATTCTGGTGTGAGTCATCTTGGTCACTTGATGGTTAGAAACATGGGCTTTGAGATCTAACAGAACTGATGTTGATTCTCTTTGTCATTTGCAAGCTGTGTGGTCTTTAGGCAAGTTCATTAAACTCTTTGCCTTAACTTCCCCCTGTTGATGCTGCCTATCTTAAAGTTTAATGGAAGAACCAAATGAAAAGTTACAAATAAAACACTTAATCCAGTTCCTAACACAAAATCCAAGCTCAATAAGTGGTAGTTACCATCACAACTGTTATCCTCATTACTACTAAGCACCTGAGCAGAACAGGGCACAGTCCCTTAAACACTGGGCATTCAGTAATCGTGCAGTGAATGAACGAGCCTCAGACAGGCCAACTGACTTGCCCAAGGTCATCTGACTGGTCAGTGTCAAGGCTCTACTTGAACCCAAGCCTTCTCTATGGCCTATCTTCTCTAAAACTCTGCTTACTGAGACTTGTGGAAAAATTGCCATTTATAAGGCTTAAACAGTAAGGCAAGAGGGACTGGGGGGATTTCCCCATCACTTCAATTAGAGAAGTAGGAATCACATGTATGGGGAAGGGTTGTGTCAATCCTCTATCTCCCAACACCCCGGCTTGGTGGTGTTGGTGGTGGGAAAGTTCCACGAAACAAAATACACATAAAGTACTTGGATCTGTGTCAACACATACCAAGTATATGAATTTCTGTGATTATTATTACCCCCTGAGCCCACAAGCACAGAGTTTTGGCGTCTTCCCACGTAAAGCAACCACCTCCTCAGCCTGAAGAAAACCTCAATTTGAACAACTTCCCAACCCCTTTCAAATGAGGCCATTCAGATTCAGTAAAACACAATCTTTGTGACCCAAAAAACTGTGGAAGCTCGTTAAAATGTTCCAAAGTCTTCATGAACATCAAATCACTTTTTGCAGTCAGTATTTTCATGCTCTGGAGTGAAAGAATTGCAATCATGAAGATCAAACATACTCTTCCTTAAAAATAAAAGAAGAAATCTGTCTAACTGAACAGGAAGAACTGAGGAGTCACAGAATACATGTGGGAGTGACCATGTTCTACTTCCCAGGAAAGGTCCAGCACATTGGTCAGTTCATGTCCACAGACCCTGGGCTGAGGGGGGGGGGCGGCACCTGGAGACCGGGCAGGACCATGCAGGTGATGTACCTAGAGCCACCAGATCATGGATCGCAGTTAAGAAAGGCAGAGAAGTATAATATCCAGAGAAAGTTTGAAATGATAGTATGAATAAAAGTGTGTCTCCAAAATCAAAAGTCTAGGTGACCAGGGCTCAGTGAGGGTCAAGCAGTTTGGGAAGAAAGGCCCTGAATTGAGCCCAACAATCAAGAGCTGCCTTTAAGTGAAGAAAGCCTACAAAGGGGAAGCTGGGAACATTTGTACCAACTTCAAGCTCTTCTCAAATCCTTGGAAATACAGGCTCTGTTTTCTTGTGGTGCCAGGACCCCAAAAACTATCCACTCAGACTAGCTAGCAGGTATGAGTAAATGACAGTGAGGGGGACACTCAGTGCCCACTGAATGCACACAAGGCCAAGAGTGTGTTTGACTTGAGAGCATGGAGTTTCTTGGGGTGCCTACGTCCCGTGGGGTGAGGGCAGCAATGACATGATTTAATTACACGGCAAGGGCCTATGGGATGTTCCAGTGGAGGCAGATTGGCTGAAAAGAGGAGAGCTGGAGGCAAGGCAGGTATGGCCCAGGAAATATTCTAAAGCAGGTAATCTAGAGCCTTTTAGTTCTCAGTAACCCTGAGCAAGGCACAGTGTCTTGTCAGCAGAGATCTTTCTGAAACACGAGGCTGGTGAACTCCACTCGCTAGAAAACAGATCAGATGCTGTCTATTCCTTGCATAGTTTTGTTGTAGTTGCCCCAGGAGGCCCACCAGGACCCACAGCCTCAAGGACGTTTTAGCTTCTCCAGTAAAATCTGCTCCCAACCATGGCAGAGACTGACCTGCCTGGACGGACAGAGACCCAATCTTAACAAAGGTCTATTTTGCATGGGATAGCAAGGCCAGACCTGGGAGAAGGAGCTCTGCAGAGCTCCAGGAAACTGTGTCCATTCTTGGCAAAGCCAAACCCTACTGTACTGGGGAGTCCTCACTGGCACCTCCCTTCTCATGAGCTGTCAGCACACTCTGCAGCAGAACCACCCTCCAGGCTTCATGGGTCCCCAGCACCAGGAGGTGTGAACAAAGAATCTTGTTTCTCTGCTCCTTTGCCGCCTGTATGCCGAGTGTATATTTATCTCAGAGGCTTCATTTAGGCAGAACCCTCTAGCCCCCCTCCAATGGCGCATTACCAGACCATCCATCTTAACGCCATGCCTGTAGTCGGGGCACAGAAGGACTTAGATTGCAGTTGAGCACCAAGTAATCAATCCAATCATTGGTGATAAATCCAATCCAGGCACTTTAATGACTGAGAGCAGTTAAAGATACCCAGTGGCACTGCCTAGTCATGGCTGTTCCAGTCTTGACTGCATTTGTGTTCAAGGTGGGAGAGGTTTGGGGGCCACGGCTGACCTATAAGCAGAAAAAAAAAAAACAAAAATTTTTAACACAGTGACGTTTTGCTCAATTCCCCAGGTAAATGTTCATCCCAGCTTCTTGACACAGTCAGACTTTTTGCCTAGACTGGGAGCTTGTTCTCAGAAATAAATGATGAATTTGCCTGGAGCTGGATCAGAAGGCGGGGCTGTGATTTACTGGGTAAAATGCGGTCACCCTTCTGTAAAAGCATCAATGCCAGTTATTCTTAGCCTGCATGAAGACTGCATTGTGGGCTTTATGTCAGATCTTACCCCATTTTGTTCCCCACTCCTCAACTGCCTGCTTTGTTCATCCAAAGGATTCGATGAGACCCAGTGGGTTGTAAGTAAGTGGCAGATTGAGGGAAGGAAGAGCTCATCCTACTGATATGGCAGGTGCTTCAGTGATTGGCTGGTTCTGAGTCAGACAATGACGTCACTGTCATTCAGGGAATGAAAGAAAGCACAACTTCTTCCCTCACTACAGGACCTATAATGCACACATCCAAAGTCCCATTGTCTTCTGGTTCTGGTTGTTATTCCCCCAGCTCGAACCCAGAGCTGATGAGAGAGACGGGGGCGTCATCACCCTTTCTCTCCCATCCTCCTAAGCCCACACCCCCAAGCAGAGGGTGTGAAGCCTGGAAAGCAGCTGGCACGTGGGATTCACTGCAGACCTACACTTTATCTGCAAGAAGCAGGACAGCATGAAGTGAATGAAGACAGCAGTAGATCCAGAAATGCCCCAGCCCTGGGAGCCTCGATCACCAGCCAGAACAATCAACAACACATTTGAATGTGGAGATCCTACGTATGGCCCAGGAAATATTCTAAAGCAGGTAATCTAGAGCATCAGGGATATACTGCCTGGGCAGAATCATGCTGAGGTCCCAACCTGCCTTTTAGTTCTCGGTAACCCTGAGCAAGGCACAGTGTCTGAGCCTTGGTCTCCTCATCTGCAAAACGGGATCCACTCATTTAGTTATTTATGAAATGTTTACTCACTGCCTCCTGGGTGTCAGACACTGGCTATCCATACATAGTCAGAAGAGACAAAGTTCCAGCCCTCCCGTGGCCCACGGTCTACTGGGGGAAGTAGATAATCAACAAAAAAAACCACAGATCCATGTCAGGTAGTGATATGTTCTAGGAAAAAAAGACAAAGCAAGGTAAGAAGAGAGGCAGTGGGAAGGGTGATTCTTTACAGAGAGTTCCAAGAAGAACTCTCCAAGAATATTACATGGATATGTGGGGGAGGGGGGAAAGTGCTTCAGGTAAAAGGAAATGCCAAGTGCACAGGACCTGAAGACAGAAATTAGGTTGGCTGGCTCAGGAATAGAAAGATCAGCGATACCTTCTGCGCCAGACTATCCTGGAGGTAGAGTGAGGTTATTAGTGTCATTACCTCATATGAGTATACACTTGATTTCACTTTTGTTAGGAGTTTGAGCAGACAAAGGGCAGCAAGGGCAAAAATGAACTATTGGGACTTCATTAAGATCAAAAGCTTTTGCACAGCAGAGGAAACAGTCAACAAAACCAAAAGACAACAGACAGAATGGGAGAAGACATTTGCAAATGACATATCAGATAAAGGGCTAGTATCCAAAATCTATAAAGAACTTATCAAACTCAACACCCAAAGAACAAATAATCCAATCAAGAGTGGGCAGAAGACATGAATAGACATTTTTCCAAAGAAGACATCCAAAAGGCCAACAGACACATGAAAAAGTGCTCAATATCACTCGGCATCAGGGAAATCCAAATCAAAACCTCAATGAGATACCACCTCACACCCGTCAGAATGGCTAAAATTAACA
>NW_027400748.1:0-5032 GCF_003265705.2 Callorhinus ursinus
AGGAAGCCAGGCATGTGGCTCCACATTGTCCAGGAATCCTAACTGCTAGCGTACTAACTCAAGAAAGAGCAGTGGAGAGGGACCGGGTTTTGGCGAGAGCATTGCTATCCCGGGCGGTGAAAGCCCTTGCGGTGCGTGTCCTTGAGAGACTGGGAAAAGATCCCTTCATTCGCTGGGCGAGAGAAACGGCTTCGTGCAGAGGCACCTCTCGAATCAGCTCTAGTTTCAACGAAGCCAGCGCTCCTCCCGCCTGGTTCCTTGGAGGCCCGAGCCCGAAGCGCCTCCTTGGAAGGAACAACGCTGTGGGGAAAACGTGCTTTAGCTCCCGCCGACCACTGGGTGGGAGGATGACGTGTACCGTGCACTGTGGCTGGGAGCCCGGGAACGGCCTCCCTACCTAAAGCCGAGGGAGACAAAGGCCGGAGCCGGAGACGCCGCTCGACTCAGCTCTCGTTTCTGGGGCTTGTACCGTTGCCCCGTGTGTGCGGGCAGGCCGAAAGCCAAACACCTACCTCGGAGAAACCACACTGTAGGGAATCCGTGTTTCGGCGAAAATCGCCGTTGCTGAGGGTGGAAGCTTTCTGCTGTGTGCGTGCGAGAGAGCCGAGCCGGGTAGTCCCACACCGTCCTCTGGGTGAGACTCGGGCCTAGGCAGAAGGCAGAACATGACTCCCCACCGGTTTCAGCAAGGCACCCTGCGGCCCCACTTCTGCAGGCAAGTCTAGTGGCTAGCGTGCAGCTCGAAGCAGCACCGGAGAGAGAAACCGAGCTTTAGCTACCGCCGACCTCCCCGGGGGAGAAACCCGCGTTCGGTGTACCGTCGGTGAGAGCCTGGGGAACGTGTCCCATTTCGTACAACCGACGTAGAGAGGAAGGCCGGTGCGGAGGGTACATCTCGGCTCGGCTCTTGCTACCTGAGGCTAAGGCCACCGCTCCAGAGGGGTTTGGAAGGCTCAGAGCGCAGCACTGCCTCGGCAGGAACGAGCCCGTAAGGAAGCCCAGATTCCACTCCCGTCGCCTCTGCCCAGGGTGGCCCCCTATTCCACTGTGCTTGTGTGCCAACCTGGGGAGTGCGTCGCAGCCGAATTCCAAGGGAGAAAGACCCGCTGCGTCCAAGGCAACTCTCGACTCAACTCCTCTTTCGCGGAGCAGAGCCGTCCGCCCGCTGGGTGCGTTAGATCCTAAGTGCCATCCACCAAGCGCAGAGGAAGAAAACGGTTCCGCTTGGCGACCCAGCGCCTCGGCCTAGAAAGCCCTTCCCGAGCGCAAACCTCATCTGCTGTGTGTTTGTTTGTGGAAGCAGGAGAAATGGAACCTAGACGTTACCCTGACTGAGAAAGAGGCCTCCAAGCAAGGCTGCTCTCGACTCCCCTCTTGGGTGAGGAAGTGAGCCCCGCTGTACCCTGTGTGCCTGGATGCCTAGGTACCGGGCACTACCAGTAAGAATCCACGCTGTAGAGTTACCGCAGGGTAGCCTGCATTGCTGCTCTTGAAGCTGAAGGAATCGGACAGTGTTCGTGTAGGAGAGACCGGGGAACGGGTCCCATCCGTAAAACCGAGTGAGAAACAATAGCGTGCAGAAGGCAGCTCTCACTCACCTCTTGTTTGTTTCATGAGGCTGGGCGTGTGGCCCCGTGTGTGCTTGGCCTGGCAGGAGTAAAGGCAAGTACCTCACTCGAGAAGATAACGCTGTAGAGAACCCGTCCTTCCTCTCCCGTCGCCTTTCTTCAGCCTGGATGCCTCTGGCAGGGAGTGAGCTTGCAGGTCCTGCAAAGGCCTCTGAAATCACATTCTGAGTGGGACTCAGGACGGGGCAGAAGAAGGCAAAAGACTGCTCCCCTCTGGTTTCCCGAAGCCAGGCCTGTGACCCCTCTTTGCCCAGGAAGCCTAACTGCTGGCGTACTAACTCAAGAAAGAGCAGCGGAGAGGGACCGGGTTTTGGCGAGAGCATCGCTATCCCTGGCAATGAAAGCACTTGCGGTGTGTGTTCTTGAGAGACTGGGAAAAGATCCCTTCAATCGCTGGGCGAGAGAAACGCCTTCTTTCAGGGGCAACTCTCCAATCAGCTCTAGTTTCAACTAAAGCAGCGTTAGTCCCGCCTGGGTGCGTGGAGGCCCGAGCCGCAGGGGGCTCCCTGGAAGGAACAATGCTGTGGGAAACCGTGCTTTAGCTCCCGCTGATCACTGGGTAAAAGGATGCCGTGTACCGTGCACTGTGGCTGTAAGCCCGGGGAACGGCCTCCCTACGTAAAGCTGAGGGAGACAAAGTCCGGAGCCGGAGACACGTCTCGACTCAGCTCCCGTTTCTGGGGCTAGTACCGTTGCCCCGTGTGTGCGGGTAGGCCGAAAGCCAACACTTCATTTGCTGTGTGTTTGTTTGTGGAAGCAGGAGAAATGGAACCTAGACGTTACCCTGACTGTGAAAGAGGTCTGCAAGCAAGGCTCTTCTCGACTCCCCTCTTGGGTAAGGAGGTGAGCCCTGCTGTACCCTGTGTGCCTGGATGCCTAGGTACCGGGCACTACCAGAAAGAATCCACGCTGTAGAGTTACCGCAGGGTAGCCTGCATTGCTGCTCTTGAAGCTGAAGGAATCGGACAGTGTTCGTGTAGGAGAGACCGGGGAACGTGTCCCATCCGTGAAACCGAGTGAGAAACAGGAGCGTGCAGAAGGCAGCTCTCACTCACCTCTTGTTTGTTTCATGAGGCTGGGCGTGTGGCCCCGTCTGTGCTTGGCCTGGCAGGCGTAAAGGCAGGTACCTCACTCGAGAAGATAACGCTGTAGAGAACCCGTCCTTCCTCTCCCATCACCTTTTTTCAGACTGGAGGCCTCTGGCAAGGAGAGGGCGAGCGAGTCCTGCAAGGGCCTCTGAAACCACATTCTGAGTGAGACGCAGGACGGGGCAGAAGAAGGCAGAAGACAGCTCCCCTCTGGTTGCCCGAAGCCAGGCATGTGGCCCCACATTGCCCAGGAAGCCTAACTGCTGGCGTAGTAACTCAAGAAAGAGCAGTGGAGAGGGACCGACTGAGCCTCCGAAACCACTCTGGAGCGGTGGCGTTAGCCTCATGTAGCAAGAGTCGAGCCGAGAGGTGCCTTCCGCAACGGCCTAACGCTCTCCCTCGCTTGTACGAAATGGGACCCGTTCCCCAGGCTCTCGCCCACGGTACACCGTACGCGGCTTTCTCCCCTGGGGAGGTCGACGGTAGCTAAAGCACGGTTTCCCTTCCCGGTGCTGCTTCGAGCTGCACGCTAGCCACTAGACTTGCCTGCAGAAGTGCGGACGCAGGGTGCCTTGCTGAAAACAGTGGGGAGTCATGTTCTGCCTTCTGCCTCCCCCGAGTCTCACCCAGAGGACGGTGTGGGACTCCCCGGCTCGGCTCTCTCGCACGCACACAGCAGAAAACTTCCATCCTCAGCAACGGCCATTTTCGCCAAAGCACGGATTCCCTACTGTGTGGTTTCTCCGAGGTAGGTGTTTGGCTTTCGGCCTGCCCGCACACACGGGGCAACGGTACAAGCCCCAGGAACGAGAGCTGAGTCGAGAGGCGTCTCCGGCTGCGGCCTTTGTCTCCCTCGGCTTTACGTAGGGAGGCCGTTCCCCGGGCTCCCAGCCACAGTGCACGGTACACGGCATCCTCCCACCCAGTTATCGTCGGGAGCTAAAGCACGGTTTCCCCACAGCGTTGTTCCTTCCAAGGTGGCGCTTCCGGCACGGGCCTCCAAGGACCCAGGCGGGAGGAGCGCTGGCTTCGTTGAAACTAGAGCTGATTCGAGAGGTGCCTGTGTACGAAGCCGTTTCTCTCGCCCAGCGATTGAAGGGATCTTTTCCCAGTCTCTCAAGAACACGCACCGCAAGGGCTTTCACCGCCCGGGATAAAAATGTTCTCGCCAAAACCCGGTCCCTCTCCACTGCTCTTTCTTGAGTTAGTACGCCAGCAGTTAGGATTCCTGGACAATGTGGAGCCACATGCCTGGCTTCCTGAAACAAGAGGGGAGCCGTCTTCTGCCTTCTTCTGCCCTGTCCTGCGTCTCACTCAGAATGTGGTTTCAGAGGCCCTTGCAGGACTCGCACGCTCTCTCCCTGCCAGAGGCCTCCAGTCTGAAGAAAGGTGACGGGAGAGGAAGGACGGGTTCTCTATAGCGTTGTCTTCTCGAGTGAGGTACCTGCCTTTACGCCTGCCAGGCCAAGCACAGACGGGGCCACACGCCCAGCCTCATGAAACAAACAAGAGGTGAGTGAGAGCTGCCTTCTGCACGCTGCTGTTTCTCACTCGTTTTCACGGATGGGACCCGTTCCCCGGTCTCTCCTACACGAACACTGTCTGATTCCTTCAGCTTCAAGAGCAGCAGTGCAGGCTACCCTGCGGTAACTCTACAGCATGGATTCTTTCCGGTAGTGCCCGGTACCTAGGCATCCAGGCACACAGGGTACAGCAGGGCTCACCTCCTCACCCAAGAAGGGAGTCGAGAGCTGCCGTGCTTGCAGGCCTCTTTCTCAGTCAGGGTAACATCTAGGTCCCATTTCTCCTGCTTCCACAAACACGCACACAGCAGATGAGGTTTGCGCTCCGGAAGGGCTTTCTTGGGCGAGGCGCTCGGTCGCCAATCGGAACCGTTTTCTTCCTCTGCGCTTGGTGGATGGAACTTAGGATGAAACGCACCCAGCGGGCAGACGGCTCTGCTCCGTGAAAGAGGAGTTGAGTCGAGAGTTGCCTGGGAGGCAGCGGGTATTTCTCACTTGGATTTCGGCTGCGACACCCTCCCCAGGTTGGCACACAAGCACAGTGGAATAGGAGGCCACCCTGGGCAGAGGCGACGGGAGTGGAAGCTGGGCTTCCTTACAGGCTCGTTCTTGCCGAGGCAGTGCTGCGCTCTGAGCCTCCCAAACCACTCTGGAGCGATGGCGTTAGCCTCAGGTAGCAAGAGCCGAGCCGAGATGTGCCTTCCCCACCGACCTGCTTCTCTCCCTCGCTTGTACGAAATGCGACACGTTCCCCAGGCTCACACCGACCGTACACCGTACGCGGCTTTCTCCC
>NW_027400749.1:0-5031 GCF_003265705.2 Callorhinus ursinus
CAGCCATCAAAAGGAATGAGATCTTGCCATTTGCAACGACGTGGATGGAACTGGAGGGTGTTATGCTGAGTGAAATAAGTCAATCAGAGAAAGACATGTATCACATGACCTCACTGATATGAGGAATTCTTAATCTCAGGAAACAAACTGAGTGTTACTGGAGTGGTTGGGGGTGGGAGGGATGGGATGGCTGGGTGATAGACATTGGGGAGGGTATGTGCTACGGTGAGCGCTGTGAATTGTGCAAGACTGTTGAATCACAGATCTGTACTTCTGAAACAAATAACGCAACATATTTTAAGAAAAAAGGAAAAGAAGAAGATAACAGGAGAGGAAGAAAAGGGGAGTATGTCAGAGGGGGAGATGAACCATGAGAGATGATGGACTCTGAAAAACAAACTGAGGGTTCTAGAGGGTAGGGGGGTGGGGGGATGGGTTAGCCTGGTGATGGGTATTGAGGAGGGCACGTTTTGCATGGTGCACTGGGTGTTATGAACAAACAATGAATCATGGAACACTGCATCAAAAACTAATGATGTAATATATGGTGATTAACATAACAATAAAAAAAATAAAAAAAAAGTGCTGTGGGAATATTAACCCTAGTTTGAATACCATTAGAAAGCTTTCAGGCATTAGAGTCCTCCCTCCACACCAATTTTTAAAGGTAATTTGATAAGATTTCCTACTTTCCACCTTCAAGCTTATTATTTTTTTCTGTTTTATACAACTCAATGTCACTTTTAAACTCCCAGTCACTAGCAGAAATCCTAAAGATCTGCTGATGAAGAGGCACAGAGATTTTAGTTTTAATATTAGTTCCATTTCACTATTTTGTTTTTCTTCTTTAGAGACTCCAATAAACAAATATTCCTTTGTTTCCCTTTTTCCATTTCCATCACTCTCTTTATGACCCTTTTTGTTTGTTTGTTTGTTTTTATTCTCTTGGTTGTTTTGGTGCCTTTCTTCATTGTCCTATATTACAATTTTATTTATGTCTACTGCCCCTTAGGTATCTTGTAATTTTTACTAATTTCTGAGAAATCTTTGATTTTATTTTGTTCCTAAGTTCATTCAACTCTGTTTCTCCCCATTATTTGTCCATTTATGTGTTCTGTTTTTGAATTTCTGGATTTTAATATGGATGCTTGTATTTTTTTTATTTTTAAAAAAGATTTATTTATTATTTTAGAGCGAGAGAGAGGGGGAGCGGGGGGGGGGCAAAGGAGAGGGAGAAAGTCTTAAGCAAATTCTGCATTCAGCAAGGAGCCTGATACAGGCCTTGATCTCACAACCCTGAGGTCAAGACATGAGCTGAAACCAAGAGTCGGTCACTCAACCAACTGCACCACCCAGGCACCCCGATATTTGTATTTTTAAATGCCTGCTGGAGCATATTTAATCAGTTTGAAGTATGGACTTGCAGTTTTCTTTTGTTTCATAGATGTTTTCAAAGAGGAATTTTCCCCAATGATATGTGTAAAATTTTAATTCTTGATTTTTTTTTTGCTAGCTCTATGTATGACTTTACTTTTCTCCTATAAATTTAATGCTATTGGATTTGCTTGTTTCTTTGTTTTTTTATTTTATTTTATTTTATTTTATTGTATTTTATTGTATTATGTTATGTTAATCACCATACATTACATCATTAGTTTTTGAGTGTTCCATGATTCATTGTTTGCGTGTAACACCCAGTGCTTTTTGTTTGGTTGTTTCCTTTTGTTTTAATGATTCCTATTTAATGGCGCCCTCTTCTGTCTGCAGAGCAAAGTTTGGGCACTTGTGATTTGTGGGACCCCACTTTTGCTTTGTTTTCTTCTTTTTACCTTGACCACTCAATTACCAAAAGAAACTTCTCCTGTCCTCTGTGTTCCTTTCTCCCCCAGAAGTTAGGCATTCCCAGGAGGGCCGCATCAGTGCTCCTGCCCCAGTACACAGAGCCTCACTGCAATCCTTTCTCCATAGTAGCTTCTCGTGGACCTGCACCATTACCCTGGTCCTTTGCTAGCTCCCTCTCTTCCCTTTGGTTTGTCTTTGTAGAGCCTCAGGAGGGAGGGAAGACGATAGTAAGAGTGGTGCTGTTTTCTCTTTTTATTTATAGATAATTTGCACATTTGGTGTTCTCTATCTTGAAGTCATCTGAAAGTCCTGGTTTTGTAGTTTTACTTCTCTCTTCTTTATCTTATCTTTTGAGGAGAAAATTTTGTGAGACAGGAAGTTATACCACTCCTATTGTCCTTAGCTACTTACATTGCCAACTTTTTTTTTAAATTTAAATTCAATTTGCCAACATTATTAGTTTCAGATGGAGAATTCAATAATTCATAAGTTGCACGTAACACCCAGTGCTCATCACATCTCATGCCCTACTTAATGCCCAGCACCCAATTACCCCATTCCCCAATCCACCTTCCCTCCAGCAACCCTCAGTTTTTTTCCTGTAGTTTAGAGTCTTTCTTGGTTTGTCTCCCTCTCTGATTACTTCCCATTCAGTTTTCCCTCGCTTCCCCTATGATCCTCTGCACTGTTTCTTATATTCCACCTATGAGTGAAACCATATGATAATTGTCTTTCTCTGATTGACTTATTTTGCTCAACATAATACCCTCCAGTTCCATCCACGTCATTGCAAATGTCAAGATTTCATTCTTTTTGATGGCTGAGGAGTATTCCATTGTATGTATGTACCACATCTTCTTTATCCATTCATCTGTCGATGGACATCTGGGCTCTTTCCATAGTTTGACTACTGTGGACATTGCTGCTATAAACATTGGGGTGCACGTGCCCCTTCAGATCATTACATTTGTATCTTTGGGGTAAATACCTAGTAGAGCAATTGCTGGGAGGTGGGGTAGCTCTATTTTTAACTTCTTGATGAACCTCCATACTATTTCCAGACTGGCTGTACCACCTTGCATTCCCACAACAGTGGTAAGAGGGTTCTCCTTTCTCCACATACTCACCAACATCTGTCGTTTCCTGACTTGTTAATTTTAGCCATTTTGACTGGTGTGAGGTGGTATCTCATTGTAGTCTTGATTTGTATTTCCCTGATCCTGAGTGATATAGAGCATTTTTTTTTCATGTGTCTATTGGCCATTTGGATGTCTTCTTTGGAGAAATGTCTGTTCATTTCTCCTGCTCATTTCTTGACTGGATTTTTTTTTGGGGGGTGTTGAGTTTGATAAGTTCTTTATAGATTTTGGATACTAGCCCTTTATCTGATAAGACATTTGCAATTATCTTTTCCCATTCTGTAGGTTGTCTTTTGGTTTTGTTGACTATTTCCTTTGCTGTGCAAAAGCTTTTTATCTTGATGAAGTCCCAATAGTTCATTTGTGCTTTTATTTCCGTTGTCTTTGGAGATGTGTCTAGCAAGAAGTTGCTGCAGCTGAGGTTGAAGGGGTTATTGCTTGTGTTCTCCTCTAGGATTTTGTTGGATTCCTGTCTCATATTTAGGTCTTTCATCCATTTTGAGTTTATCATTGTATATGGTGTAAGGAAATGGTCCAGTTTCATTCTACATGTGGCTGTCCAATTTTCCCATCACCATTTGTTATAGAGACTATCTTTTCTCCATTGGATATTCTTTCCTGCTTTGTTGAAGGTTAGTGGACTGTAGATCATATATCCAACTTTTAAAAGAAACCACTGTAAGTAAATCAATGAACACCATGCTGGGGCAGCCGCAGGTCAGGTGTACAGAGATTTTACATAGTGTTCCTACCCCAACAGGCTACATAAAAGGATGGAGTGTGTATTGGGGGAATGGCTGGGAGGATGAGGAGTCAGTACTTTGACTCCTGGACAGGTCCTTGTTATTTAACAACTTTATAAAAAAATTTTTTTATTGTTATGTTAATCACCATACAGTACATCATTAGTTTTTGATGTAATGTTCCATGATTCATTGTTTGTGCATAACACCCAGTGCCCACGCAGAATGTGCCCTCTTTAATACCCATCACCAGGCTAACCCATCCCCCCACTCCCCTCCCCTCCTGAACACCCAGTTTGTTTTTCAGAGTCCATCGTCTCTCATGGTTCATCTCCCCCTCTGACTTACGCCCCTTCATTCTTCCCCTACTGCTATCTTTTTTTTTTCTTAAAATATGTTACATTATTTGTTTCAGAGGTATAGATCTGTGATTCAGCAGTCTTGCACAATTCACAGCGCTCACCATAGCACATACCCTCCCCAATGCCTATCACCCAGCCACCCCATCCCTCCCACCCCCCACCACTCCAGCAACACGCAGTTTGTTTCCTGAGATTAAGAATTCCTCATATCAGTGAGGTCATATGACACATGTCTTTCTCTGATTGACTTATCTCACTCAGCATAACACCCTCCAGTTCCATCCACGTCGTTGCAAATGGCAAAATCTCATTCCTTTTGATGGCTGCATAATATTCCATTGTGTATATATACCACCTCTTCTTTATCCATTCATCTGTCGAAGGACATCTTGGCTCTTTCCACAGTTTGGCTATTGTTGACATTGCTGCTATAAACATCGGAGTGCACGTACACCTTCGGATCCCTACATTTGTATCTTTGTGGTAAATACCCAGTAGTGCAATTGCTGGATCGTATGGTAGATATATTTTCAACTTTTAGAGGAAACTCCATACTGTTTTCCAGAGTGGTTGCACCAGCTTGCATTCCCACCAACAGTGTAAGAGGGTTCCCCTTTCTCCACATCCCCGCCAACATCTGTCGTTTCCTAACTAGTTAATTCTAGCCATTCTGACTGGTGTGAGGTGGTATCTCATGGAGGTTTTGATTTGGATTTCCCTGATGCCGAGTGATGTTGAGCACTTTTTCATGTGCCTGTTGGCCATTTGGATGTCTTCTTTGGAGAAATGTCTGTTCATGTCTTCTGCCCATTTCTTGATTGGATTATTTGTTCTTTGGGTGTTGAGTTTGATAAGTTCTTTATAGATTTTGGATACTAGCCCTTTATCTGATATGTCATTTGCAAATATTTTCTCCCATTCTGTCGGTTGTCTTTTGGTTTTGTG
>NW_027400750.1:0-5031 GCF_003265705.2 Callorhinus ursinus
AAAAAAAAACAAGACAAATATTACCACTCTCATCACTTTCATTCAACACAGTATTGAAAGCCCTAGCCAAAGCATTCAGACGAAAAGAAAAAAAGAAAGAAAGAAAAGATGAAATCCAAATAGGAAAAATGTCAGTGTTTGCAAATGACATGATACTATATATAGAATTCCATAGAGATTCCACCAAAAAACTTTTAGAATAAACAAATTCATTAAAGCTGCAGGATACAAAGTCAATATACAGAGACCTGTTGCATTTCTTTTTTTAAAGACTTTATTTATTTGACAGAAGGAGACAGCACAAGCAGGGTGAGAAGCAGAGGGAGAGGGAGATGCAGACTCCCCACTGAGCAGGAAGTCCACTGCGGGTCTCAATGACAGCACCCCGGGATGGTGACCTTAGTCAAAGACAGATGCTTAACTGACTGAGTCACACAGGTGTCCCAACTTGTTGCATTTCTGTGTACTGATGACAAACCTTTCAAAGAGAAAATAAGAAAGCAATGCCATTTACAAATGCATCAAGAGATACAAAACCTAGGAGAAAAGCAACCAAGAATGAGAAAGATCTGGTACACTGAACACATGTTGGAAAAGGAAGGAAAAACACGTGTATGTTGAGGGGACGTGTATGGGTCAAAGAAACAGAGAAGGACACAAATAAACAGAAGCGTACATCCTGCTCATTAACCGGAAGAGTTAATCATGTTCACATGTCCATAGCAACCAAAGCAATCTACAGATGTGATGAAATCCCTATCTGAATTCCAGTGACATTATTCCAAGAAATAGAAGACAGCCCTAAAATTCATATGGAATCACAGAAGACACCAAAAACTCAGAGCCATCTGGAGAAAGAAGAGAGCAGGAGTCACCACACGCCCGGATTTCAAGCTAGATTACAAAGCTGTGGTCATCAAAACTGTATGGTGCTGACATAGAAACAGACACACAGGTCAATGGAACCTAATAGAAACCTCAGGAAATGATAATCATAGCACTTTTGGCAAAGTTTACTCATTAGAGTCAGTACATTAAAGGTATATTTAGACTTAGCTCTGATATAATTATTATTAACTCTGAACGGGAATTGATATTTATGTCCTCTTTCTTTTTTTTTATTGTTATGTTAATCACCATATATTACATCATTAGTTTTTGATGCAGTGTTCCATGATTCATTGTTTGTTCATAACACCCAGTGCACCATGCAAAACGTGCCCTCCTCAATACCCATCACCAGGCTAACCCATCCCCCCACCCCCCTACCCTCTAGAACCCTCAGTTTTTCAGAGTCCATCATCTCTCATGGTTCGTCTCCCCCTCTGACATACTCCCCTTTTCTTCCTCTCCTGTTATCTTCTTCTTTTCCTTTTTTCTTAAAATATGTTGCGTTATTTGTTTCAGAAGTACAGATCTGTGATTCAACAGTCTTGCACAATTCACAGCGCTCACCGTAGCACATACCCTCCCTATGTCCTCTTTCAACAGCTGATTCCAATAAATGCATTTCTTTGAACTTGTTTTATATAAACACATATTATTAAATAAGAGTGATTTAGAATCCACATTTTTGAAATATTGAAATCACTTTAATAAACCTATCATGGAAAAGAAACCGATATCAATTATCACAACTGATAGCATCACAAAAGACAATCAGACACAATCCCTTATCTGATGGAAGAATATAACATTTTGAGTAGTTCTGCCCAAATGTTAAACCTGTTGAAAGCTATAGATCCAGCAAGTCATTTACAAAAACACATGTCAGAGAAATGTCCTAACAAAGAGTACGACATGTAATCAATAAAGTCCACACTGCGTATATTCCGACAGGAAAATACTTTCCCAAAAAATAAACTGTAAAACAAAAAAATGAAGAAGGAGAAGTAGAAGAAGAAGAAACCTGAGAAACTAACCCACACATATATGGCCTTAACTTACGACACAGGAGCAGAAAATATAAAACGGGGAAAGACTGTCTTCAGTGAACAGTCCTGGAAAACTGGACACTACATGCAGAAGAATGGACCTGGATCACTTTCTTACAGCACACACAAAAATTTTAAATGGATGAATGACTTGAATATAAGACCTGAATCCATAAACCTCCAAGAACAAAACACAGGTAGTGAGTTTCTCGATAATTGGTTTTGGCAAAGAGTCTTTCTGATCGGACACCAAAGGCAATGGCAACAAATGCAAAAATAAACAAGTGGAACGACATCAAACTGAAATTTCTACATGGCAAAAGAAACCATCAAAACTTAAAAGGCGACCTACCCAATGAGAAAAAATACCAGCAAATCATATGTATGAGAAGAGGCTAATATCCAAAATATACAAAACACTCATACAAATCAAAACAAAAGAACCTGTATAAAGAATGGGGAGATTATGTGAATAGATACTTTCCAAAGATGACACCCAGGTGGCCAACAGACACAGAAAAAGTTGTTCAACATCACTAATCGTCGTCAGGGAAACAAGTCAAACCCATAATCCGCTATCTCCTCACAACTGTTGGGATGGCATTTGTCCCAGAGGCAGACACCAGGTGTGGTCAAGGGTGTATAGACAAGGGGACCCTGTGCACTGTTGGTGGGAATGTACATTGGTGCAGCACCTGTGACAAACAGTATGGAGGTTCCTGGAAAAATGAATACAACTACCACATGACCCAGTGATTGCTCTGGGTGGATTTATTTGGAGAACACAAAAGCACTACCTCAAAAAGATAGATGCACTCCCATGTTCACTGCAGCATTCTTCACAGTAGCCAGACATAGAAACAGACACCT
The DNA here is from genome assembly GCF_003265705.2 of Callorhinus ursinus. NCBI lineage: Eukaryota > Metazoa > Chordata > Mammalia > Carnivora > Otariidae > Callorhinus > Callorhinus ursinus. Next base: position 2,805 of record NW_027400750.1, read on the forward strand.
TAGGAGCATTATGCTAAGTAACGCAGACACAGAAAGACAAATACTAGATGTTCATGGACATTCCACATGGAAAAAAAAAAATGAACGCACAGATACTGAGAACAGAATGCTGGTTGCCAGATTCACGGATGGGGGAAAAGAGGGAAGGTGGTCAAAGGCACAATGTTTGGGCGCCTGGGTGGCTCAGTTGGTTAAGCGACTGCCTTCGGCTCAGGTCATGATCCTGGAGTCCTGGTATCGGGTCCCACATCGGACTCCCTGCTCGGCAGGGAGTCTGCTTTTCCCTCTGACCCTCTTCCCTCTCATGCTCTCTATCTCTCATTCTCTCTCTCTCTCTCAAATAAATAAATAATATCTTTAAAAAAAGGCACAATATTTGAGTGATAAAATGTATAAGTCATGGAACGTTCTGTGCAGCATGGAGACTAAAGCTAACCTTGCAGGATGGGGTACAGGTTCCCCCGCTATTTGAAAGTACAGTTTCCTGCCTTGCTAGGATGGAAATCTTTCAAAGCAGGAATGGAGTAGACCAAAGGAGGAATTACCATTCATTTATACAGAAAAAATAGCATGCTCAGACTCCAGAAACGACTTCTCTTTGGGTTTTCCTAGGCCTCAGGACACAACTTCGTAATGGATGCCGAAAATAAATACAGAGGAAGCACAGCAGATGCTCACAGACCAAATTCAAAGTGCTGGGGGCTGGACGCGGAGAGCGGTTCCCAGGAAAGTCCTGGTTGAGGTGCGCGCCACCTCTGCAGTGGCTCCCCGCAAAACAGATGATGAATGCGATGCTCACTTTTCGACTTTTTTCATAAGAGCGAAATCCTCTTCAGGATTCCTCCTGTTACTGAAGCCGGGTAATGACACAGATCTTTAAAAAAAAAAAAAAGCCATGTGTACCGTGAACTTTTAAAAAGTGGGGGATATTGTACTTGAAATTTGCCGAGGGAGTAGCTGTTAAATGTTCTCCTGGACACGCAAATCAGCAGATCCACTGTGAAAAGCACCTTCCTGAGCATGCGGAACACAGACGACCTCCTACCCCCAGAAACCTCCTCCTTCCCCTCGCTCAGGACAACCAGCAACACCTGGGAGTTAACCCAATTCCTCCTTTGTCCCATTCCCAGTATCTAACCCATGAGCAAATCCGGTGAGCTCCATCTTAAACATACCCAGAATAAGACTGACCACTGCTTCCAAGGCCACCTGTCCGGTCCACACTAGAGGCCATCTCTTGCCTGAGTTCCTGGAAATGCTTCATCATGGACCTCCACTGCCCATCCTCAACCTTCTGTCACCTGTTCTCAACACTGTAGACAGGATGACCCACTGAAACAGAGTCCCATGGGGTTATAGCACTGCAATGGCTTTCTGTCTTCCATTGTCACCTCCCTGAGGTCATGTCCTAAGCTGTCTCCTGTGGTCACAGGCCCTTCTTGCTACTTCTGGACATACCTGGTATGCTCCTGCCTCGGGTCTTTTGCACATGCTTTCCCTTCCGTTTAGAATACTCTTGACTTGATATCACTCACCTTCTTTAGATCTTGACTCAAGTATCATGTCCCTAGTGAAGTCCCACCTAGCCCCTATGTGAATAGCAAGCACAAACCTTACCTCCCCTGTAGCACCCCAGCGCTGTCTCCTGCTCTGTATTTCTGTAGCAGTTATCACAGTCACCAGTCCATCTCGGCAGGGCAGAAATGAAGGCCTACACTGACGTTTTCACCACTGACTCCATCCGAAAACCTGGTCCAAAACCCTGGGGGAAAAGGTGCCCCAGGGCTCTTGCACAGCCAGGATACCAAGGACCAGGGGTCCACCGACTGCACCCTGAACACTATCAGGAAAATGAGCCACAAGAGGAATCCACCTGCCCATGAGACCTGAAGCCAGACACCTTCCTCAATTACAGGTGAGCACTCACACTTCCTCTCCTTGCCTGAGGTGCTCATCTGAGAAAGCTGAACAGAGGCCCATCCCAGGATCCAACTCTCCCTCTAGCCAAGCTCCTGGGAAACCGACATCTCTCCTCCCTGCACCAACCACCTGGGATTGACGTCCGGAATACACCTGCGGTCAGGCAGAGTGGTGCGCCTGTCCCTCGTTCCTGTGATATCATCACAAACCAGGCTTTGCTGCACATTTTCCAGGAAGGAGCCTGCAGCAGCATCAACAGGCCGACCGGGCTCGGCCTCAGTCTTGCACATCAGGCCCCATGCAGAAG
>NW_027400751.1:0-5030 GCF_003265705.2 Callorhinus ursinus
GCTCGGCCTGCCATTAACAATCCATAGTGACAATGTACCCGCATTTGTGACAGACATTGCACAGGTCTTGACCAAATCTCTTAATATCATCTGGAGACTCCACACCACTTACCGGCCCCCAAGTTCATGGAAAGTAGAGCAAATGAATCGCACCCTCAAGGGATCCTTAGCAAAGTTTTGTCAGGAGACTAACCCCCCATGGTCAGATCTGCTACCCCTGGTTCTCCCGCATGCTCGCTGCACACCTGGGACATCAGGTTTCTCCCCATTTGAATTAACATATGGATGGCCTCCCCTGTACTTGGGAAGCGTTCCAGGAAGCTTGCATTGGGTTCGAGATAAAGGGATAAAGGAGCAGCTTCAGGCCCTGGGGGCCACCCTACAGAAATTACAAAAGTACACCATTGAAAGGGCCCCAATCTCCTTAGGATCTCAGGTACACTCCTTCCAGACAGAGGACTCAGTTTGGGTCAAAGATTGGAAGAAAGACTCCCTCAAACCACAGTGGACAGGGCCCCACACTGTTGTTTTAAACGCCCCTACTGCCCTCAAGGTCTCAGGTGTCACCCCGTGGGTCCACCACTCCAGAGTGAAGAAAGCTCATCAATTGGACAAGGAGCTGCGCCAGTGGAGAGTCCAGACAGACTTCATGGACCCACTACGGCTTCACCTTCAACGAGACCCCACCGATTGATGGACACCTTTTCACCGTGGTCCCTGCTTCTCATCGGCATGATTTCCCTCATCTTGGGAGTCGGACTCTACACTGTTGCCCCTCCTGACTGGACTTTCCCCCAGATGCTTGCTACTGTCACTGCTTATTGGGTGTCCCTAGGGTGTATTACTGCACTTGCTTGTCCACAGGTTTCATCTGCTAATGGGTTAGCCATGATGGCTCTCTCTACCTAAGGTCACAGATCCCAATTTTACTGGCCCTCTGCTGTCTACTCCTGAGCACATTTCACCATGTTTTTCCTGGCCCCAGTCAGTTCTGGTCTTCTGCTACCTGGTGTGCTGTTCCTCCGTACTGCCTCTAGCTTGCCCAGCCAGGCAAGGGGGACAAACTCTCATATCACCGTTACTGTCAAATGGACTTTCCAGCTTATCCCCCTCAATTCCGCACCAGCACCCCCACTGACTTCTTCCACCTGGGATGGGCACACACCAAAAGTTAACTTCTATTTTGATGGATGCCAGCTTCTTGATACCTCCTGGGAACATCACAGACGGTGTTCCTACCATGGCCCTCACTCAGGTCACCAGCTGGTAGATATCTACATCTGTGGGGGCCCTACGCCTCAACAGCCAAACACCTGCCCTCAGTTCTGCTCACAAGCCTGGAGATGTCCATCATTGGTGGCGACTTGGCTGGGAATGGAACGATGGTCCACTAGGTGGTGGCACCTCAAACAGTGCAGTGACATCCAGATTTCCTTGTCACGCAACGCCACCCCATCCTCTTACTCTAACAATAACTGTATACTGCTCCCCCTCTCAGTCTTAGAACCCAATGCCACATCATGGGCTACAGGAATCATTCTCCTATTGGGCCAATAACACCCTATGGTGTTGGACCCCATGGCCAAAGTTATGATTAAGTCCATGTTCACACCAAGCCTTACAGTCAACACCCAGAGTCAGACAGAAAATAACTCACCCTGGCGCATCCCTGGGTCCCCCATCCCCACACGGCAAGCAACTATAGCGCAACTGTTAGATATGATTAACGCCTCCCACCAAGCACTTAACCACTCAAATCCGCCCCTACTGTCTGACTGCTGGATCTGTATAAAGCCTGGTTCCGTCCAATACCTAGGTGTCATCCTCAACCAATCTACTGTGTCACCTCCCACCTCAGTACCGGGGACCTCAGATTATCCCTTTCTGGCTCTGGTGCCACTGTATGGCAACACTTCTTCTCCCATCATGGGCCACAGTCGGGTCTGTGTGCCTAACAACCCTTTTCTGGCTTGTGATCAAGGTGTATACATCTGCACCACCCCACACAATCAGTCACGCACACTTGCCAGTCTCTTACCCGATTTTCAGTCCTCCCTGGGGACGATGCCCCACTCATATGGAGACCCCCTAGCCACCCTTGATGCTCCCCTGTGGCCGTCCTTCTTATTGTGAGCCTGCTGGCTGCATCACGTGTTGCCTTCGGTGCCACTGGCTTCGGGATGTCTCAGGTTCAGTACCAGGAGTTAACTCAACAACCAGCGGTGGAGTTTTCTGCCCTTGCTCAATCGGCCCTGGCCCTGCGGCACCAACTCGATTCACTTGCCTCTGTGGTCCTCCAAAACAGGTGTGGGCTCGACCTACACACGGTCATGTGGGGGGGGGGGCTCTGCCTCTTCTTACATAAGGAATGTTGTTTCTATGCTAATGAGTTGGGGGTGGTCCAAGAAACTCTGACCCAATTACAGGAATGAGTACATCGCTGGTGGGAATCACTCCAGCAGACACCTTGGTGGGATACCCTCTCACAATGGTTCCCTTGGTTCGCCCCCTTCATTGGCCCCCTCCTATTGCTTCTCCTCACAGTAGCATTTGGTCCTTATATTCTTAATGTCCTTACTAGGTTTATCACTACTCAAATTGCTACAATCAGACTCCAGTTACTCCTTACTCAGTATCGCTGCTTAAAAGATGATGATGATGCCCTCTAAACTAGGTGTTTAAGGGAGAATCAAGGATGGAATGATAAGGAAAATCTGTGTCCTAAGATGGCCGACTGAGCAAGTGAGACAGTCCCAGTCCTTGCCCCACAGCTTCTCCGGGTTCTTCTCCCTGCCCCGCTTCACACAGCAAAATTTCCAAGTATGCAGAAACAGAAGTGTATAAATTGCCCCCTTTGTTTGTGCTTGGGGCTCAGACCATTGGGGATCACTCTCCTCTGAGCCCACCAGCATTAAATAAACCTCCTATCCGCCAAGATCTCCAGGTACCACTTGGTTCTTCCATCAGGCGATCCAGTCCAGGTTCTGTAACAGAAGCGCACCATATTGCTGGTGGATCAGTCCTGCCATGCCCCTATGCCCTAAATCTGACCCTAGGTGGGGTTCTGAGGTGTCTGTCCCAAGAGGCCTGTCCCAAAGCTCCAGGGACTAGAGACACCTGAGCAAAAACAGAGGACTGCGCCTGTCACTAGAAGGAAAACTTGCCATTTGGAACTCCGGAAAGCATTCCAAGCAGGAGAAGTCTGCAAACCCATCTCAGTGAAAACCCACATTTAACCACCCCTGTACCCAAACCCTGAGCCTGAACACACCCTGACCCACGCCCTCAACTCAACCCCCAGGAAGCTCGCCACAGTGCCAGCAGATTGGACCTGCCATGTTCCAGGACCCTAAAACTAAGCTTAGGATGGACTCTGAGGGGTCTGTCCCCAGAGTCCTGGCTCCAAATCCCCAGGGATTGAGGACACCAGAGCAGTACCAGAGTATTAGACTTCCACCCAGAAGGAAACCGCACCATTTGGAATTCCGGAAAGGTTTCAGAGCAGGAGAAATCTGCATGTCTTTCCCAGTGAACCCCCACTTTCAGTGGCTTCCTGGCCACAAACAACGAGCCTGACACTCACCTGGACCCATGCCCTCAACTAGGACACCTAGGAAGCTCGCCACAGTGCCAATAGATTGGGCCTGCCATGGCCCTAGGCCCTAATGTCAACCCTAGGTTGGCTTCTAAGGGCTCTGTCTCCATAGGCCTGGCACCAAATCCCAAGGGGTTGTGGCACCTGAGTAATACCGGAGTACTCAGCCTGCCACCCGGAAGTAAACCACGATATTTGGAGCTCCAGAAAGCATCAGAACAGGGAAATTCTGCATGCCCATCCAGGAAACCCCCACAGTAAGCGACACCCTGGCTGCAAACCCTGAGCCTGACACACACCCGGAACCATGCCCTCAACTCTGGCCCCCGGGAAGCTCGCCACAGCACCAGTAGTTCAGGCCTGCCATGCTCCTAGTTCCTAACTCTAACCGTAGGATAGTTTCTGAGGGGTCTATCCCCGGATGCCTGGCTCCAAAGTCCCGGGGATTGTGGACACATCAGCAGTACCACAAGACTCAGCCTGCCACCCAGATGGAAACCACACCATTTAGAACTTCGAAAAGGTTTCAGAGCAGGAGAAATCCGCATGCCTTTCCAAGCAAAACCCCACTTTAAGTGGTCTCCTAGCTGTAAACCCTGTGCCTGATACTCTTCGCTGACCCACCCATGTCCTTAACTCAGATCCCCGGAAAGCTCACCATGGTGCCGGCAAAACGGGCTGGCCATGCTCCTAGGACCTAACTCTAAATCTAGGTGGCTTCTGCGGGGTCTATCCTCAGAGTTCTGGCTCCAAAGCCCCAGGGATTGGGGACACCTGAGCAATACCATAGGACTTAGTCTGCCACCCAGAAGGAAACCGCACCATTTGGAACGTGGAATGCATACTGAGCAGGAGAACTCTGCATGAACATCCCACTAACCCCCACTTTCATCGGCCCCCTGGCGGCAAACCCTGAGCCTAACACTCAACTTGACCCACACCCTCAGCTCAGCCCCAAGGTAAGCTTGCCACAGTGCCAGCAAATGGGGCCTGCCATTCCCCATGGCCATAACCCTATGTTGGCTTCTGAGAGTTCTGTTCCCAGAGTCCTCGCTCCAAAACCCAGGATTGGGGACACCTGAGGAATACCAGAGGACTCAACCTGCCATTCATAAAGAAACCACGTTTTATTTAACTCTGCAAAAGACTCAGAATGGATAAATCTGCATGCCCATCCCGGCAAACCTACAAATTCAGTGGTCCATTGGACACACACCCTGAGCCTGACATCACCCTGATGCACTCCCTCAACTCAGACACCAGAAAGGTGGCCGCAGCATTGGCAGTTCAGGTATGTCATTCCCCTAAGCACTAACCCTAACTCTAGGTTGGCTTCTGAGACATCTTCCCCAAAAGCGGGGCTCCCACGACACAGGTTTTGGGGACACCTGAGCATTAGCAGAGGACTCAGCTTGCCATTCAGAAGGAAACCACA
>NW_027400752.1:0-5030 GCF_003265705.2 Callorhinus ursinus
TGGTGTTGGGATCAAGGTAATGGTGGCCTCATAAAATGAGTTTGGCAGTTTTCCTTCCATTTCTATTTTTTGGAACAGTTTCAGGAGAATAGGTATTAATTCTTCTTGAAATGTCTGATAGAATTCCCCTGGGAAGCCATCTGGCCCTGGGCTTTTGTTTCTTGGGAGATTTTTGATGACTGTTTCAATTTCCTTAGTGGTTATAGGTCTGTTCAGGTTTTCTATTTCTTCCTGGTTCAATTTTGGTAGTTGATACATCTCTAGGAATGCACCCATTTCTTCCAGGTTATCTAATTTGCTGGCATAGAGTTGCTCATAATATGTTCTTATAATTGTATTTCTTTGGTGTTAGTTGTGATCTCTCCTCTTGCATTCATGATTTTGTTGATTTGGGTCATTTCTCTTTTCTTTTTGATAAGTCTGGCCAGGGGTTTATCAATCTTATTAATTCTTTCAAAGAACCAGCTCCTAGTTTCGTTGATCTGTTCTACTGTTCTTTGGTGTCTATTTCATTGATTTCTGCTCTGATCTTTATGATTTCTCTTCTCCTGCTGGGTTTAGGCTTTATTTGCTGTTCTTTCTCCAGCTCCTTTAGGTGTAGGGTTAGGTTGTGTATTTGAGACCTTTCTTGTTTCTTGAGAAAGGCTTGTATTGCTATATACTTTCCTCTTAGGAACACCTTTGCCGCATCCAAAGATTTTGAACAGTTGTGTTTTCATTTTCATTGGTTTCCATGAATTTTTTTTAATTCTTCTTTAATTTCCTGGGTGACCCATTCATTCTTTAGTAGGATGCTCTTTAGCCTCCACGTATTTGAGTTCTTTCTGACTTTCCTCCTGTGATTGAGTTCTAGTTTCAAAGCATTGTGGTCTGAAAATATGTAGGGAATAATCCCAATCTTTTGGTACCCATTGAGACCTGATTTGTGACCTAGGATGTGATCAATTCTGGAGAATATTCCATGGGCACTAGAGAAGAATGTGTATTCCGTTGCTTTGGGATGGAATGTTCTGAATATGTCTGTGTATTCCATTTGGTCCAGTGTTTCATTTAAAGTCTTTATTTCCTTGTTGATCTTTTGCTTAGATGATCTGTCCATTTCAGTGAGGGAGGTGTTAAAGTCCCCCACTATTATTGTATTGTTGCCAATGTGTTTCTTCACTTTGGTTATTAATTGCCTTATAAAATTGGCTGCTCCCATGTTAGGGGCATAGATATTTACAATTGTTAGATCTTCTTATTGGATAGACCCTTTAAGTGGATATAGTGTCCTTCATCTCTTATTACAGTCTTTGTTTTAAAATCTAATTTGTCTGATATAAGAATTGCCACCCCAGCTTTCTTTTGGTGTCTATTAGCATGGTAAATTGTTTTCCACCCCCTCGCTTTCAATCTGGGGGTGTCTTTGGGTCTCAAATGAGTCTCTTGCACACAGCATATCGATGGGTCTTGTTTTTTAATCCAATCTGATAGCCTTTACAGGAATATTTTAGTCAGGAACTGCTTTTTGAATCTTTGAGTACTTCCAATGGCATACCAATATTTGAATGCAGAAGTTGAGGCAAGGCAAACAAAAAAATACTCAATTTTGGTGTGTTTACACTGCTAAAGTTGGTTAAGAAAAAAACTTATTTTTTTAACTGAGAGGTTTATTTAAACAAATAGTATTGCAAAAGTGTGTGGTTGCTTTGGGCTCTACATACTTTAAATAAAGGACATGAATTCACTGTTTTGGAGAGAAGTATGCTAGTCACTACCAGATATGATAATATTGTGGAGTGTTGACACAGAGCTTTTGGTCCAGGCATAAATAAAGAAATTTGTCTTCATTGGGAGACCTGGCCCCTCATTTAGTTGAATAAATTGAGCAAGTAAACTTTTATAATTCTCACATCAACAATAAGTCAATGTTATTGAATGCAGTATGGTGACAGTAAATAATTAAGCGATAGGTCCATTTGTGAAAAATGAGATACAAAGCAATAAAGGATCGTGAAACCAGAGAAAACTAGTTTCAAATTCTGTTCTTTATTTACAAGTTGTATGAATTTCAGTAATTCACTTTCTCTGAACTTGAGCTCCCTATTCCAAAGCATTGACATAAAAATGCATACCACAGAGGATTAACCTATATAGGACACGCAAATATAGCAGATACATATTGGAAAAATATAATCAAAAACAAAATAGCCTGCCAACCCAGAAAACTTCTTACAAATGTTTAAAGAGGGGGGAGGAGCAAGATGGCAGAGGAGTAGGAGACCTAAATTTCATCTGGACCAAATAATTCAGCTAGATAGGAATCAAACCATTCTGAACACCTATGAACTCAACAGGAGATCAAAGAAAAGAATAGCAGCAACTCTCTGAACAGAAAAGGACCACTTTCTGGAAGGTAGGACATGCCGAGAAGTGAATCTGAAGCGATATTTGGGAAGATACGGCGGGGGAGGGGAATTCCATCAGCCACTTCTGGCAAGTGATAGAGCCGCGGAGCACAAAATCGGAAATTTTAGAAGTAGGCTCCGCTGAGGGACATCGCTCCGTGGCTAAGCGGGGGATGGGACCCTCGCTGGGACAGTGTGGTCTGAGGACCCTTGGGGTCACAGGAAGACCGGGGGTGCCTGAGTGCAGCAGAGCTCCCAGGTATTGGAGCGGGGAAGCCGGCTGGAGAGACGAGCCAAGGCCGGGCTCTCAGCTCGGGGTTGCCATAAACTGTGATCTGCGGCACAGTCAGGCCACTGCTCCTCCAGCAGGGACCCAACAAGCAACAGATCCGGGAGACTCCCCTTCCTCCCCCCAGAGGAGCAGCGCTGGAGCGCACCACAGGGATCTGCTGGGTTTGGAGACTCCACAGGGTTCCAGGTGCCAGAGATAGAAATGCTCTGTCACAGGCCGGGTGAGCACGGAGTGTGGCCAGAGACCGGGGAGATGGGAGTGATTGACTGCTTTTCTCTGGGGGCGCACTGAGGAGAGGGACCCCAGGTTCTCAGCTCCTCCGGGGTAGAGATTGGGAGGCCGCCGTTTTCACTCTCCTCCTCCAAAGCTGTATGGAAAGCTTGCAGGGAACAAAAGCTCCCGAGAGCAAACCCAAGCAGATTATATAGCCCAGACCGGCAAGGGCAGGGCAATTCCGCCTCAGGCAAAGACATTTGGGAACTATGGCAATAGGCCCCTCCCGAGAAGATCAGCAAAAACCGCCAGCAAGCCAAGACCAAGTTTACCAATCAATGAGAACAGAAGAACTCCAGTGCTAGGGGAATACGGCATATAGAATTAATGGCTTTTTTGACCATGATTCTTTAGTCTTTCAAAGTTTTAACTTTTTAATTTTTCTTTTTCCCTTTTTCAAACATTAATCTCTTTTTTAAAAAATATTTTTTATTTTTCATTTTTAGAGTCATATTCTATCCCTTCATAGTAGTTGACCTTATTTTTGGTATATGTATTTTGTTCTCTGTTTAAAATTTTGGGATACAGTTTCTTCTAACACATCACAATATACCCTAAATCTCTAGTGTAAGGCTTTGTTCTAGTCTCCTGCATGATCACTCTCTTTTTAAAAAAAAAAATCCTCTTCTTTTTTCAACCAACTTCTTACCTTAACAATTCCTTTTATAAAATCTTTTATAATTTTCGTCTTTATAATCACATTCCATGCTTTCATCTTATTAACCCTTATTTTTGTACATATGTTTTTCTTTAAAATTTTGGGAGGCCCTTTCTTCTAACAGACCAAAATACGCCAAAAGTCTAGTGTGTGGCACTGATCTATGCACCAGCCTGATCATATTTGATCATATTTTGGGTTTTTTTTTTAATCTTTTTCTTTTTCTTTTTTCTTTCTTTGCCTTTCTTTTCCCCATTTCAGGTCTCTTCTGATTTGTTTAGTGTATATTTTTCTGGGGTCATTGTTACCCTGTTAGCATTTTGTGCTCTTATTTATCTATTCTCCTCTGGACAAAATGACAAGATGGAAAAAAAATCACCACAAAAAAAGAACAAGAGGCAGTACCATCTGCCAGGGACCTAATCAATACGGACATTAGTAAGATGTCAGAACTAGAGTTCAGAATGATAATTTTAAAGATACTAGCTGGGCTTGAAAAAAGCATGGAGAAATAAAAGAACTAAAATCTACCAAGTTGAAGTCAAAAGGGCTATTAATGAGGTGCAATCAAAAATGGAGGCTCTAACTGCTAGGATAAATGAGGCAGAAGAACAAATAGATGGAAAATAGAAGAACAAATGATGGAAAATAAAGAAGCTGAGAAAAAAAGATAAACTACGGGATCATGAGGGTAAAATTCGAGATAAGTGATACCATAAAACGAAACAATATTAAACTGGAGTAAGATAAAATTGGAGCAAATTATAGCAGAGAAATTCTCTAATTTGAGGAAGGAAATAGGCATCAAATCCAGGAGGCACAGAGAACCCCTGACAAAATCAATAAAAACAGGTCAACACCCTGACATCTAATAGTAAAACTTATAAGTCTCAGAAACAAAGAGAAAATTCTGAAGGAAGCGTGGGACAAGAGGTCGGTAACCTACAATGATGGAAACATTAGATTGGCAACAGACCTCTCCACAGAGACCTGACAGGCCAGAAAGGACTGGCATGATATCTTCAGAGCACTAAATGAGAAAAATACGAAGCCAAGAATACTATATCCAGCTAGGCTGTCATTGAAAATAGAAGGAGAGATAAAAAGCTTCCAGGACAAACAAAAACTAAAGGAATTTGCAAACATGAAACCAGCCCAACAGGAAATATTGAAAGGGGTTTTCTAAGCAAAGAGAGCCTAAAAGTAACATAGACCAGAAAGGAACAGAGAAATATACAGTAACAGTCACTTTACAGGCAATACAATGGCACTAAATTCATATCTTTCAATAGTTACCCTGAATGTAAATGGGCTAAATGACCGAATCAAAAGACACAAGGTATCAGATTGGATAAAAAAAAAACAAGACCCATCGATATGCTGTCTGCAAGAGACTCATTTGAGACCCAAAGACACCCCC
>NW_027400753.1:0-5030 GCF_003265705.2 Callorhinus ursinus
CTGAGCCGAAGGCAGACGCTTAACCATCTGAGCCACCCAGGCGCCCCTGACTGTACCTTTCTTACTTTTTTTTCCTGATATGCTTCAGACTTTTCATAACAAAGTTTTATTTATTGTTTCTCATCTATTGTTTTGTTATCAGGAAATTCCCTTTCAGTGCCTGCCTTCTCTACCCACGACATTTCTTTTTTTTTTTTAATTTTGTTTATTTATTTGAGAGAGAGCACAAGAGCACATGGGGGAGCAGAGGGAGAGGGAGAAGCAGACTCCCCGCTACGCAGGGAGCCCGACGTGGGGCTTGATCCCAGGACTCTGGGACCATGACCCAGGCCGAAGGCAGACGCTTAACCGGCTGAACCACCCAGGCATCCCTACCCACCACATTTCTGATTTGAAAAAAATATATTATCCTGACATACTTGTTGGGGATACAGTTTAACAACCCTTTGAGAGACTATATAGGGCCCAGTTTTGTCCAGGCCCAACATAGACAATGCATAATATTTCTTTTTTTATATACATAATATTTCTTACAGTCACTGGTGGTATCTGAACGTACTATGCTTAGAATTCTTTGGCAGTTTCTTGCACTCATGAAAAACTGTAATTTTATGCAGACTGTCTTAAGGTAAAAAGCTCTTAATTCTGAAAACTGTATTTGGAAATTTTCCATATTATCAAGAACTTCTTTGTTTGGTTTGGTGTTCTCTTAACAGAATATCTTGTTGGCATTATCATGTTTTGAATGGACTCCTTGTTTAGCCCTAAATGCTATTAAGAAATCCCATAATACTCATGGTTCAGTTAACTCACATAGGCATTTACTGAACACCAGTATACTTAGTAATATAATTGCCCCCAGCAGGCTTAAGAGTTAGATACAACGGGCGCCTGGGTGGCTCAGTTGGTTAAGCGACTGCCTTCGGCTCAGGTCATGATCCTGGAGTCCCGGGATCGAGTCCCACATCGGGCTCCCTGCTCAGCAGGGAGTCTGCTTCTCCCTCTGACCCTCTTCCCTTTCGTGCTCTCTATCTCTCTCATTCTCTCTCTCTCAAATAAATAAATAAAATCTTTAAAAAAAAAGAGGGTGCCTGGGTGGCTCAGATGGTTAAGTGTCTGCCTTCGGCTTAGGTCATGATCCCAGGGTCCTGGTATCGAGTCCTGCATTGGGCTCCCTGCTCCTTGGGAGCCTGCTTCTCCCTCTGCTTCTCTTTCTCTCTCTCTCCCTCTCTCTCTGTCTCCCTCTGTCTCTCATGAATAAATAAATAAAATCTTAAAAAAAAATAAAAAAGTTAGATACAAAAGTGTAACAGTGGGGGGAAGAAGTGTAATAATGAAAATGGGTTCCAATTTTTGATGCCTTATTCATAGGCAAATTTAGCAAAACTTATTGAGCACTTATTATGTGTCAAATGTGCCAGGCTCTCAGAATTCTCTGAAACAGATAATGGTCCTTGCCTTCATGGAGCTCCAGTTGCTGTTATGCTGTAGTTATATACATTTAGTGCACTTCAGAGGGGAACAAGTTTTCACACTAATTTTCACACTGAGCTAATACTGAGAGTTGCAGAAAATATAAGAAATAATAGGGCCACACTATTTTGGATTTTAGTTTTCTCTTGTGTTATACATTATCAGGTTATTTATTTTTAATTAATATCATGTCCTTTAATATTTTATTAACTATTTGTACTTTCACTTATAATTTTGACTCAAGTTTTAAAAGCAGATGTGTGGAAAAGGGGGAAGAGAATTGCATAAGTATTTTCGTTTATTTAATGGTAATCGTATTTTTGTTCATTATTAAATCCCTAGCATTTACATATCTTGAGAGAAAAATTACTTAAAACTAAATGTGCAAAACGGTATAGTTTTTACTTTTTATTTATTTTTTATTTTTTATTTATTTTATTTTATTTTTAAAGATTCCACTTATTTATTCATGAGAGACAGAGAGAGAGAGAAGCAGAGGGAGAAGCAGGCTCCCAAAGAGCAGGGAGCCTGATGTGGGACTCGATCCCAGGACTCTGGGACCATGACCCGAGTCGAAGGCAGACGCTTAACCACCTGAGCCACCCAGGCGCCCTATTTTTTATTTTTTTAAAGATTTTATTTATTGGGGTGCCTGGATGGCTCAGTCGTTAAGCGTCTGCCTTTGGCTCAGGTCACGATCCCAGGGTCCTGGGATCGAGCCCCTCATTGGGCTCCCTGCTCGGCGGTAAGCCTGCTTCTCCGTCTCCCACTCCCCCTGCTTGTGTTCCCTCTCTTGCTGTGTCTCTCTCTGTCAAATAAATAAAATCTTTAAAAAAAAAAAAGAAAAAGAAACCTTTGAGGATAGGAAAAAAATAAAAAATTACTTGTTTAAATGATGTTGGTAAAAAATTAACACAAATATGGAAGATAAAGTAAAAATTGATTGAAGTTTAGCTATCCAAAGATAATCCACAGTTGAAATTCTTTTTTTTTTTTTAAGATTTTATGTATTTATTTGACAGAGAGAGACACAGTGAGAGAGGGAACACAAGCAGGGGGAGTGGGAGAGGGAGAAGCAGGCTTTCGCGGAGCAGGAAGCCCAATGTAGGGCTCGATTCTAGGACCCTGGGATCATGACCTGAGCTGAAGGCAGACGCTGAATGACTGAGCCACCCAGGCGCCCCACAGTTGAAATTCTGATGAATGTCCAGCCAGCTTTTTGTACATTTGTGTATAATTTACAAAGAAATCTGTATATAATTTTATTAATATTTTAATAGGATCATACTATCCATAATGCTCCATGATTTATTTTCACCAAACAATATAGTATGAACATCTTTTCCATAAATAATAATAAATATACATTTGTATCATCTTTTTAAATGATTGTATGGTAATTCCATAGTATGTTTGTACTAGGATTTACTTACCTCTGTTGTTTCCAAAATTTCACTGTTACAAGCAGTGCTGTGATGAACATCTAAGTTCACACTTCTAAATTAAAATTCTGTAAGTGAGCAGTTCTGCTAGGTATATTTCTTTGCTTTTTTTTTAAGATTTATCTATTTTATTTATTTATTAAGATTTTATTTATTTATTTGACAGAGAGAGAGTACAAACAAGGGGAGTAGCAGAGGAAGAGGGAGAAGCAGGTTCCCCACCGAGCAGGGAGCCTGACAAGGGGCTGGATCCCAGGACCCCGGGATCATGACCTGAGCCGAAGGCAGATGCATAAGCGACTGAGCCACCCAGGCACCCCAAGATTTATCTATTTTAGAGAGAAAGAGAGCATGCACAAGCAGGGGGAGAGGCAAAGGGAGAGGGAGAGAATCTCAAGCAGACTCCCTGCTGAGGACCACCCAACACCCCATACTCCTAGGTATATTTCTTTTTTTTTTTTAAAGATTTTATTTATTTATTTGAGAGAGAATGAGAGACAGCACGAGAGGGAAGAGGGTCAGAGGGAGAAGCAGACTCCCCGCTGAGCAGGGAGCCCGATGTGGGACTCGATCCCGGGACTCCAGGATCATGACCTGAGCCGAAGGCAGTCGCTTAACCAACTGAGCCACCCAGGCGCCCTCCTAGGTATATTTCTAAGAGAAAAGGGAACTTATGTCCACATGGAAACTTGCACAGAAACATTTAGAGCAGCATAATCGCCAAAAGACGCTGATAACCTAAATGTCCATTAGATAAACAAAATGTGATATATCCATATGATAGAATATTATTTAACCATGAAAAGGAATGAAGTATTGATACATGCTACAATGTGAGTGAGCCTGGAAAACATTCTGTTAAATGAAGGAAATCAACCAGAGGAAGAAGGTCACATATTTTGTGATTCTACTTATATGACCTATCTAGAACAGGAAAATCCATAGAGACAGTGGTTGTCAGGGTATGGGGTGAAGGGAGAATGGGGAATGGTTATTTAATGGGTATGGGTGTTTTTCTGGGGCGATGAAAGTTTTGAAAGTATAGAGAGGTAGTGGTTGCACAGCATTGTGAATGCACTGAATGCCACTGAATTGTACACTTTAAAATAGTTAATTGAATGTTACATGAATCTCATGTCAATTAAAAAAATTTTCAAAAGGAACTCCTGGCTGGGTCATTCAGTGGAGCACGTGACTCTTGATCTTGCTGTTGTGAGTTCAAACCCCATGTTGGCTGTAGAGCTTACTTAAATTCTAGGGGCGCCTGGGTGGCTCAGTCTGTTAAGCATCCGACTCAATTTCTGCTCAGGTCATGATCTCAGGGTTGTTGGATCGAATCCTGAGTCAGGCTCCATATTTAGCAGGGAGTCGGCTTGAGATTCTCTCCCTTTCTCTTTCCCTCTCCCCCTCCCCCTCTCCCCGCTCTCACACATGGCGCTTTCTCTCTTGCTCTCTGTCTCTGTCTCTCTCTCTAAAATGAGTAAATCTTTGAAAAAAGTTCTAAGCATTAGTGGGTCAAAGGTTTTTATACATTTGATGTTTCAATACTTAACAGCTAAACTGAATTTAAGAAAGCTAGCAATTTATACTACCATTAATAACTAGTCTTTGCCAGTATGTGTGTGGAGGGGAGATTCTTGCTTTAATTAGCATTATTTGAATATTAGGGAAATAAATATATTTTCATTTATTATTTGCATTTTTTCTCGTGAGTTGCCTGTTTTTTTTTGTTTGTTTTTTAAAGATTTTTTTATTGATTTAATTGACAGAGAGAGACAGTGAGAGAGGGAACACAAGCAGGGGGAGTGGGAGAGGGAGAAGCAGGCTTCCCGCCGAGCAGGGAGCCTGATGCGGGGCTCGATCCCATGACCCTGGGATCATGACCTGAGCTGAAGGCAGTCGCTTAACCAACTGAGCCACCCAGGCACTCCGTGAGTTGCCTGTTTTTATTTTAAACGTATTTTTTAATTTTTAAAGTAGGCTCCTCACCCAGCTTGGAGCCTAATGCAGGGCTTGAACTCAGGACCCTGAGATCAAGAACTGAGCTGAGATCAAGAGTCAGATGCTGGGGGCGCCTGGGTGGCTCAGATGGTTAAGCGTCTGCCTTCGGCTCAG
>NW_027400754.1:0-5028 GCF_003265705.2 Callorhinus ursinus
AATTTTTTATTGTTATGTTAATCACCATACATTACATAATTTGTTGTGGTGTACTCTTCCATGATTCAGTGTTTGTTCGTAACACCCAGTGCTCCGTGCACAATGTGCCCTCCTCAATACCCATCACCAGGCTAACCCATCCCCCCACCCTCCTCCCCTCCAGAAACCTCAGTTTGTTTTTCAGAATCCATCATCTCTCCTGGTTCGTCTCCCCCTCTGTCTTACTCCCCTTCATTCTTCCTCTCCTGCTATCTTCTTCTTTTCCTTTTTTCTTAAAATATGTTGCGTTATTTGTTTCAGAGGTACAGATCTGTGATTCAACAGTCTTACGCAACTCACAGCGCTCACCGTAGCACATATCTTCCCCAGTGTCTATCACCCAGCAACCCCATCCCTCCCACCCCCCGACCACTCCAGCAACCCTCAGTTTGTTCCTAAGATTAAGAATTCCTCATATCAGTGAGGTCATATGATACATGTCTTTCTCTGATTGACTTATTTCGCTCAGCATAACACCCTGCAGTTCCATCCGTGTCGTTGGAAATGGCAAGATCTCATTTCTTTGGATGGCTGCCTAATATTCCATTGTGTCTATATACCGCGTCTTCTTTATCCATTCATCTGTCGATGGACATCTTGGCTCTTTCCACAGTTTGGCTATTGTGGACGTTGCTGCTCTAAACATTGGGGTGCACGTACCCCTTCGGGTCCCTACATTTGTATCTTTGGGGTACATACCCGGGAGTGCAATTGCTCGATCGAATGGTAGCTCTAATTTCAACTGTTTGAGGAATCTCCACACTGTTTTCCAGAGGGGTCGCACCAGCTTGCATTCCCACCAACAGTGTCGGAGGGTTCCCCTTTTTCCACATCCCCGCCAACATCTGTCGTTCCCTGACTTGTTAATTTTAGCTCTTCTGACGGGTGTGAGGTGGTATCTCATGGAGGTTTTGATTTGGATTTCCCTGATGCCGAGCGATGTGGAGCAGTTCTTCATGTGCCTGTTGGCCGTTTGGATGTCTTCTTTGGAAAAATGTCTGTTCGTGTCTTCGGCCCATTTCTCGATTGGATTATTTGTTCTTCGGGTGTTGAGCCTGATAAGTTCTTTATTGATTTTGGATATTAGCCCCTTATCTGATAGGTCATTTGCAAATATTTTCTCCCATTCTGTTGGGTGTCTTTTGGTTTTGTGGACTGTTTCTTTTGCTGTGCAAAAGCTTTTTATCTTGATGCAATCCCAGTAGTTCATTTTTTGCCCTGGCTTCCTGTGCCTTTGGTGATGTTTCCAGGAAGAAGGTGCTGCGGCTGAGGTCGAAGAGGTTGCTTCCTGTGTTCTCCTTTAGGATTTTGATGGACTCCTGTCTCACGTTTAGGTCTTTCAACCATTTGGAGTCTATTTTTGTGTGTGGTGTAAGGAAATGGTCCAGCTTCATTCTTGTGCGTGTGGCTGTCCAATTTTCCCCACACCATTTGTTGAAGAGACTGTCTTTTTTCCACTGGACATTCTTTCCTGCTTTGTCAAAGATAAGTTGACCATAGAGTTGAGGGTCCCTTTCTGGGCTCTCGATTCTGTTCCATTGATCTATGTGTCTGTTTTTGTGCCGGTACCATACTGGCTTGATGATGACAGCTTTGTAATCGAGCTGGAAGTCCGGAATTGTGATGCCGCCAGCTTGGCTTTTCTTTTTCAATATTCCCCTGGCTATTCGGGGTCTCTTCTGGTTCCATACACATTTTAGGATTATTTGTTCCATTTCTTTGAAAAAAGTGGATGGTATATTGTCAACGTCTACTGCGTTGGGGTCCCTGGGTAAGGGTTGTAGAAAAACCAGGACACCGGGGATGCAGAGCAAAGGCAGCACTTGCAACTGCATGCTGTCGTTTATTTTCCACACAGCCCTATACTTGCAGCAGTCAGATAAACAGAACAATGTGTACTTTTAGCACATAATGGGATTAAGCTAACATCCTTGAAGAAAGATACACAAGATTTAATAAGAACAGAGTGTATCTTGTTTTTGCTTGCTGAATCAAAGAATTCTCTCAGCCACCCTTCCCCTGGAGACAGCATGTTCTTGTCTCAAGAAGGAACAGCTCTCATCTAGGCAAGAGCCACTTCCTGCTGATCCAGGCATTCAGAACTTGCAACGCGAGATAAGGGGAAGAGAACATTTTCTCTTCCTGGCCCAGGCCTGCCTGGCTGTCTTAACCTCCCTGCAGTTCCCAAATGACCCTGGCCTGCAAGGGGCCTACAGGCCTATACCATCTCAGTATTTGGATGGGGATTGCATTGAATGTGTAGATTGCTCTAGGTAGCATTGACATCTTCACAATGTTGGTTCTTCCAATCCATGAGCATGGAACCTTTTTCCATTTCGTTGTGTCTTCTTCAATTGCTTTCCTGAGTATTTTATAGTTTTCTGAGTACAGATCCTTTGCCTCTTTGGTTCAATTTATTCCTAGGTATCTTTTGGTTTGGGGTGCAGTTGAGAATGGGATCGACTCCTTGATTTGTCTCTCTTCTGTCTTGTTGTTGGTGTATAGGAATGCCACTGATTTCTGGGCATTGATTTTATAGCCTGCTATTTGACTGAATTCCTATATGAGTTCTAGCAGTTTTGGGGTGGAGTCTTTTGGGTTTTCCACATAAAGTATCATATCATCTGCAAAGAGGGAGCGTTTGACTTCCTCTTTGCCGATTTGGATGCCTTTGATTTCTTTTTGTTGTCTGATTGCTGTGGCTAGGACTTCTAATACTATGTTGCATGGCAGTGGTGAGAGTGAACATCCCGGCCGCGTTCCTGACTGTAGGGGAAAAGCTCTCGGCTTTTCCCCATTGAGAATGATCTTCGCTGTAGGTTTTTCGTCGATGGCTTTTATGATATTGAGGTGTGTACCCTCTATCCCTATGCTCTGAAGAGTTTTGATCAAGAAAGGGTGCTGCAACTTGTCAAATGCTTTTTCGGCATCCAGGGAGAGGATCCTAGGATTCTTGTTCTTTCTTTGGTTAATGTATTGTATCACGTTGATTGATTTGCGGATGTTGAACCAGCCTTGCAGCCCAGGGATAAATCCCACTTGTTCGCGGTGAATAATTCTTTTAATGTACCGTTGGATCCTCTTGGCTAGGATTTTGGTGAGAATTTTTGCATCCATGTTCATCAAGGTTATTGGTCTGTAATTCTCCTTTTTGATGGCGTCTTTGTCTGGTTTGGGGATCAAGGTAATGGTGGCCTCAAAAAATGAGTTTGGAAGGTTTCATTCCATTTCTATTTTTTGGAACATTTTCCGGAGAATAGGTATTAATTCTTCTTTAAATGTCTGATAGAATTCCCCTGGGAAGCCATCTGGCCCTGGGCTTTTGTTTCTTGGGAGATTTTTGATGACTGCTTCAATTTCCTTAGTGGTTATAGGTCTGTTCAGGTTTCCCATTTCTTCCTGGTTCAGTTGTGGTCGTTGATATATCTCTAGGAATGCACCCGTTTCTTCCAGGTTATCTAATTTGCTGGCATAGAGTTGCTCCTAACATGTTCTTATAATGCTTTGTATTTCTTTGGTGTTGGTTGTGATCTCTCCTCTTTCATTCATGATTTTGTTGATTTGGATCATTGCTCTTTTCTTTTTGATCAGTCTGGCCAGCGGTGTATCAATCTTGTTAATTCTTTCAAAGAACCACCTCCTGGGTTCTTTGATCTGTTCTACTGTTCTTTGGGTGTCTATTTCATTGATTTCTGCTCTGATCTTTATTATTTCTCTTCTCCTGCTGGGTTTAGGCTTTATTTGCTGTCCTTTCTCCAGCTCCTTTAGGTGGAGGGTTAGATTGTGTATTTGAGACCTTTCTTGTTTCTTGAGAAAGGCTGGTATTTCTTTTTTTGTTTATCAATTTTTTATTGTTATGTTAATCACCATACATTACATAATTTGTTGTGGTGTACTCTTCCATGATTCAGTGTTTGTTCGTAACACCCAGTGCTCCGTGCACAATGTGCCCTCCTCAATACCCATCACCAGGCTAACCCATCCCCCCACCCTCCTCCCCTCCAGAAACCTCAGTTTGTTTTTCAGAATCCATCATCTCTCCTGGTTCGTCTCCCCCTCTGTCTTACTCCCCTTCATTCTTCCTCTCCTGCTATCTTCTTCTTTTCCTTTTTTCTTAAAATATGTTGCGTTATTTGTTTCAGAGGTACAGATCTGTGATTCAACAGTCTTACGCAACTCACAGCGCTCACCGTAGCACATATCTTCCCCAGTGTCTATCACCCAGCAACCCCATCCCTCCCACCCCCCGACCACTCCAGCAACCCTCAGTTTGTTCCTAAGATTAAGAATTCCTCATATCAGTGAGGTCATATGATACATGTCTTTCTCTGATTGACTTATTTCGCTCAGCATAACACCCTGCAGTTCCATCCGTGTCGTTGGAAATGGCAAGATCTCATTTCTTTGGATGGCTGCCTAATATTCCATTGTGTCTATATACCGCGTCTTCTTTATCCATTCATCTGTCGATGGACATCTTGGCTCTTTCCACAGTTTGGCTATTGTGGACGTTGCTGCTCTAAACATTGGGGTGCACGTACCCCTTCGGGTCCCTACATTTGTATCTTTGGGGTACATACCCGGGAGTGCAATTGCTCGATCGAATGGTAGCTCTAATTTCAACTGTTTGAGGAATCTCCACACTGTTTTCCAGAGGGGTCGCACCAGCTTGCATTCCCACCAACAGTGTCGGAGGGTTCCCCTTTTTCCACATCCCCGCCAACATCTGTCGTTCCCTGACTTGTTAATTTTAGCTCTTCTGACGGGTGTGAGGTGGTATCTCATGGAGGTTTTGATTTGGATTTCCCTGATGCCGAGCGATGTGGAGCAGTTCTTCATGTGCCTGTTGGCCGTTTGGATGTCTTCTTTGGAAAAATGTCTGTTCGTGTCTTCGGCCCATTTCTCGATTGGATTATTTGTTCTTCGGGTGTTGAGCCTGATAAGTTCTTTATTGATTTTGGATATTAGCCCCTTATCTGATAGGTCATT
>NW_027400755.1:0-4077 GCF_003265705.2 Callorhinus ursinus
TTGGATCCTATTGGCTAGTATTTTGGTGAGAATTTTTGCATCCATGTTCATCAAGGATATTGGTCTGTAATTCTCCTTTTTGATGGGGTCTTTGTACAGACGGCATTATTAATGGGTACTATGAGGCAGAATGAAAACAGTGAGGACTTTGGCATCACCCAAAATCTTGGTTTTGAATTCTGTGTGACTTTAGAAATATGACCTGAATTTACTGAGCCATATATATGTAAATATAATATAAATATATTAAAATATATAGATCATATATAGTAATAGAGATGTGAAAATTTCAAATACTACAAAGGTAAAAAAGAATAATATAGCAAACATAAATACATTCATCACCAAGTTTTAAGATAATTATATATTAAATACAATTGTAACCTCATGTGTGTCCTTCCACAAGTACGTATTCCTCCCTGCTCCCTGACCCTGCCACCTCTCTCCAGTCCCACCACATACACTCAAAGCAATTCATGCTAAAAACTCAAAAAGGCTCTGACATATGGAAAGTAAAATTGCTTCTGAAATGGCAAGAGTTGGTAGAGACTCTCTTACTGCAGGGTTAATTAATATATCTAGGAAAAGATTAGCAAAAGGGGCTTGTTTACGGAAGTCATAGATGATATTTCTACTTTTTAAATATAAATTAGACTATGTCAGGAAGATATTAGATTTCTGGTAGGCTGCATGGTTTTCTAATTTTTTAAAGATTTTATTTATTAGAGAGACAGAGAGACAGAACATGAGTTGGGGGAGGGATAGAGGAAGAGGGAGAGGGACAAATGGACTCCCCCCTGAGCACAGAGCCCAACGTGGGGCCAATCCCAGGACCCCCGAGATCGTGACCTGAGTTGAAATCAGACGCTTAACCAACTGAGCCACCCAGGTGCCCCTAGGCTGCATGGTTTTCTGAACAAGACCAGATTAGTTAGTCCCTGTAATGAGTTCTCAGTACACATCGGCTCTGTGTAGGTGTGATGGTTAAGTTTCTGTATCCTCTTGGCTGTGCCACAGTGCCCAGATATTTGGTCAAACATTATCCTGGATGGTTCTGTGAAGGTGTTTTTTGGATGATATTAACATTGGTGGAGGGGGCACCAGGGTGGCTCAGTTGGTTAAGAGTCTGACTCTTGATTTCCACTCAGGTCATGATCTCAAGGTCATGAGATCAAGCCCTGTGTCAGGCTCTGTCCTGGGTGTGGAGCCTGTTTAAGATTTTCTCTTTCCCTTTGCCCCTCCCCACCCTCAAAAAAATGACCAAAAATAAATTGGTGGTGGACTTTGAATCAAGCTGATGACCCTCCATAAGGGCCTCATATGATCAGTTGAAGGCCTTAAGAGACCAAAGATTGATCTCTCCTGAGCAAGAAGGAATTATGCCTCCAGATTGCCTTTGGACTAGAGCTGTAACGTCAACTCTTCCCTGGATCTCCAGGCTGCCAGCTTGCCTTGCAAATTCTGTTGTTATCAAGCCTCCATAATCAACAGAAGTGAATTCCTTATAATCTCTCACTCTCTGTATGCAAACACACCACACACACACACACACACACACACACACACACACACACACATTCTTTTGATTCTGTTTCTCTTGGGAATCTTGTCTACTACAGTGGGGTGGGCAGCCCCTCTTTTGTTTTTCAAAGGGTAAAATAGTTGGTGCTTTCTAATCATCCTGTTGGTTCTTATGTTTCCAATATATATGCACATACCTCACACCTTATGTCACTCCTCAGTGCAAAAATTCTCCATGGCACAATGAATCATGGGACACTACATCAAAAACCAATAATGTACTATATGGTGACTAACATAACATAATAAAAAAATAAAAAATAAAAAATAAAATGTTTTCATAAAAAAATTTCTCCATGGCTCCCTCTGTTTACCAGGTTAAGTAAAAATGCATTGGCCCAGCATTCCAAGCTATCTACAGTTCTCCTATTCACTATGTCCTTATACTCTTATACTCTAAATTGTATCAAAACACCTCTGCATGTAATTTTTCTTAAATTTGGACAATATTCTCTCTACTCCCTGGGTCTCCTAAACCCAAATGAGGACAAATCCTATCATGTTTCACATTTCTTCTAGAAGTTGAAAATTTATGGGACTAAGACAAATACAATCCCTTCCTCATGGAGTTTACACTCTGGTAAGGAAGACAAAGAACAAACAAATAAATGAATAAGCAAATATAATTTCAGATAATTAAAACTCTGAAGAAATTGAAATAAGGTAATATGTACACAGTGATTTTATTTTATTTATTTTATTTTTTTAAAGATTTTTTATTTATTTATTTGACAGACAGAGACATAGCAAGAGAGGGAACACAAGCAGGGGGAGTGAGAGAGGGAGAAGCAGGCTTCCCGCTGAGCAGGGAGCCTGATGCGGGGCTCAATCCCAGGACCCTGGGATCATGACCTGAGCCGAAGGCAGACGCTTAACGACTGAGCCACCCAGGTGCCCCTGTACACAGTGATTTAAATTGTTGGCCAGAGATATCCTCACTGTGGGGGTGACACTGGAGAAGCTATAGCTCTTGCCCTTGTAGTTCTCACAACTAGTTGGAGACACAGGGTAGTAAACAAAAGATATAATTTGGGGCATGAATGTTATGTGGGAGTACAAAGAAGCAGTACCTAACATGGGCTGAGATGCGGCAGAGAAGGTGTCCTGGAAGAATGACATTCAGGTTGAGATCTATAATGTAAGTCAGAGTTAGGAAAAAAAAAAAAAAAAAGTGGGGGGTTGTGGGGGAAGAGACGGGAACATCTAGGCACAAGTTTGTATGAATATCCAGATATGAGGAAGCGTATGACTTTTGGGGAGACAAAACCCGTTCAGTTGGTTGAAACTTAGATGTGAGCATGGAATGGTGAGTAATCAAGCTGGAGAATTAAACTGGGCCAGAACATAAAGGGTTTTGTGGATTCTGCTACTAAGGTTGAGGCACTGAGATGAGTTTTATTATTATTATATTATCTTCTTTCTACACATAAGGAAACTGTGTCTCAGAGAGAGTAAATAATTTGCCCTTGGTTTCATAGCTACTAAGTGGCAGAGCTGGGACTGAAATCTAGGTCTGTTTGACTCTACTACACCATGCTACCTAGTAAGAATCCAATGTAATGATTAAATTCTTCATAGGGAACTCCGAGTAATGTGGTTTGGCTACAACATACGGTATATTTAGGAAAATAATGGGTTAGAAAACTAGAAAAGCACACTGAGGCCAGAGTATAAGAGAACGTGCTTAAATGCCTGCCTGATGAATGTATACTTAATTATTTTGATTTTACAGATGAGGAAACAGCCTCAAACAACTAAGAAAGTTGTCCATGGTTTCAAGGTGCATAAGTAGTAGAACTGGAACTGAGGTTTAACTGGTGCCAGAATCTGAGGTCTGTGCCATTTCTTCAAAATGGTTTCCCTACTGTACCTTCAACTGCTTTCTCTACACTGGCTCTATCTACTCAGCTATCCAGAAAAACAGAAAACAAAACTCCACATATTTTGAGTGCTTATTATGTGCCACAAACTGTATAAACTCTTCTGCATGCAGCAGATCATTTAGTCCTTCCAGCAGTGCTGTAAAGGACAGCATCATATTTACTCTCATTTTATAAATGAGGAACCTGTCTTGGAGAGGCAGAGTAACTTGCTTAATATTGTACTGTGATTATATCGCATAGCTATGTATGTAATGGTGATAGTTGAAGCTCTAGGAGTAGATGTGCTTATTGAGGAGGATAATGAGAGGGACAGAGGAGAGAGAGAGAGAAGGGGGTGGAGAGGAGGGGGAAGTAAAAGGGAAGTGAAGGTGTCTTAGTCATCTTGTGCTGCCATAACAAAATACCACAGACTAGGGAGCTTAAACAATGGGAGGGTTCTGGAGGGTAGAAGTCTAAGATCAAGGTATTGGCAGATTTGGTTCCCTGGCAAAGGCTCTCTTCCTGGCTTAGAAAAGGCTGCCTTCTTTTTTTTAAAAATTTTTATTGTTATGTTAATCACCATACATTACATCATTAGTTCTTGATGTAGTGTTCCATGATTCGTTGTTTGTGC
>NW_027400755.1:4177-5024 GCF_003265705.2 Callorhinus ursinus
TCACCAGGCTAACCCATCCCCCCACCCCCCTCCCCTCTAGAATCCTCAGTTTGTTTTTCAGAGTCCATCGTCTCTCACGGTTCGTCTCCCCCTCCGAATTACTTCCCTTCATTCTTCCCCTCCTGCTATCTTCTTCTTTTTCTTTTTTCCTAACATATCTTGCATTATTTGTTTCAGAAGTACAGATCTGTGATTCAACAGTCTTGCACAATTCACAGCGCTCACCATAGCACATACCCTCCCCAATGTCTATCACCCAGCCACCCCATCCCTCCCACCCCCCCACCACTCAGCAACCCTCAGTTTGTTTCCTGAGATTAAGAATTGCTCCTATCAGTGAGGTCATATGATACATGTCTTTCTCTGATTGACTTATTTCACTCAGCATAACACCCTCCAGTTCCATCCATGTTGCTGCAAATGGCAAGATCTCATTCCTTTTGATGGCTGCATAATATTCCATTGTGTATATATACCACATCTTCTTTAGCCATTCATCTGTCGATGGGCATCTTGGCTCTTTCCACAGTTTGGCTATTGTGGACATTGCTGCTATAAACATTGGGGTGCACGTACCCCTTCGGATCCCTACGTTTGTATCTTTGTGGTAAATACCCAGTAGTGCAATTGCTGGATCGTACGGTAGCTCTATTTTCAACTGTTTGAGGAACCTCCATACTGTTTTCCAGAGGGGTTGCACCAGCTTGCATTCCCACCAACAGTGTAGGAGGGTTCCCCTTTCTCTGCATCCCCACCAACATCTGTCGATTCTTCACTTGTTAATTTTAGCCATTCTGACGGGTGTGAGGTGGTATCTCATGGAGGTTTTGATTTGGATTTCCCTGAT
>NW_027400756.1:0-4077 GCF_003265705.2 Callorhinus ursinus
TTGGATCCTATTGGCTAGTATTTTGGTGAGAATTTTTGCATCCATGTTCATCAAGGATATTGGTCTGTAATTCTCCTTTTTGATGGGGTCTTTGTACAGACGGCATTATTAATGGGTACTATGAGGCAGAATGAAAACAGTGAGGACTTTGGCATCACCCAAAATCTTGGTTTTGAATTCTGTGTGACTTTAGAAATATGACCTGAATTTACTGAGCCATATATATGTAAATATAATATAAATATATTAAAATATATAGATCATATATAGTAATAGAGATGTGAAAATTTCAAATACTACAAAGGTAAAAAAGAATAATATAGCAAACATAAATACATTCATCACCAAGTTTTAAGATAATTATATATTAAATACAATTGTAACCTCATGTGTGTCCTTCCACAAGTACGTATTCCTCCCTGCTCCCTGACCCTGCCACCTCTCTCCAGTCCCACCACATACACTCAAAGCAATTCATGCTAAAAACTCAAAAAGGCTCTGACATATGGAAAGTAAAATTGCTTCTGAAATGGCAAGAGTTGGTAGAGACTCTCTTACTGCAGGGTTAATTAATATATCTAGGAAAAGATTAGCAAAAGGGGCTTGTTTACGGAAGTCATAGATGATATTTCTACTTTTTAAATATAAATTAGACTATGTCAGGAAGATATTAGATTTCTGGTAGGCTGCATGGTTTTCTAATTTTTTAAAGATTTTATTTATTAGAGAGACAGAGAGACAGAACATGAGTTGGGGGAGGGATAGAGGAAGAGGGAGAGGGACAAATGGACTCCCCCCTGAGCACAGAGCCCAACGTGGGGCCAATCCCAGGACCCCCGAGATCGTGACCTGAGTTGAAATCAGACGCTTAACCAACTGAGCCACCCAGGTGCCCCTAGGCTGCATGGTTTTCTGAACAAGACCAGATTAGTTAGTCCCTGTAATGAGTTCTCAGTACACATCGGCTCTGTGTAGGTGTGATGGTTAAGTTTCTGTATCCTCTTGGCTGTGCCACAGTGCCCAGATATTTGGTCAAACATTATCCTGGATGGTTCTGTGAAGGTGTTTTTTGGATGATATTAACATTGGTGGAGGGGGCACCAGGGTGGCTCAGTTGGTTAAGAGTCTGACTCTTGATTTCCACTCAGGTCATGATCTCAAGGTCATGAGATCAAGCCCTGTGTCAGGCTCTGTCCTGGGTGTGGAGCCTGTTTAAGATTTTCTCTTTCCCTTTGCCCCTCCCCACCCTCAAAAAAATGACCAAAAATAAATTGGTGGTGGACTTTGAATCAAGCTGATGACCCTCCATAAGGGCCTCATATGATCAGTTGAAGGCCTTAAGAGACCAAAGATTGATCTCTCCTGAGCAAGAAGGAATTATGCCTCCAGATTGCCTTTGGACTAGAGCTGTAACGTCAACTCTTCCCTGGATCTCCAGGCTGCCAGCTTGCCTTGCAAATTCTGTTGTTATCAAGCCTCCATAATCAACAGAAGTGAATTCCTTATAATCTCTCACTCTCTGTATGCAAACACACCACACACACACACACACACACACACACACACACACACACACATTCTTTTGATTCTGTTTCTCTTGGGAATCTTGTCTACTACAGTGGGGTGGGCAGCCCCTCTTTTGTTTTTCAAAGGGTAAAATAGTTGGTGCTTTCTAATCATCCTGTTGGTTCTTATGTTTCCAATATATATGCACATACCTCACACCTTATGTCACTCCTCAGTGCAAAAATTCTCCATGGCACAATGAATCATGGGACACTACATCAAAAACCAATAATGTACTATATGGTGACTAACATAACATAATAAAAAAATAAAAAATAAAAAATAAAATGTTTTCATAAAAAAATTTCTCCATGGCTCCCTCTGTTTACCAGGTTAAGTAAAAATGCATTGGCCCAGCATTCCAAGCTATCTACAGTTCTCCTATTCACTATGTCCTTATACTCTTATACTCTAAATTGTATCAAAACACCTCTGCATGTAATTTTTCTTAAATTTGGACAATATTCTCTCTACTCCCTGGGTCTCCTAAACCCAAATGAGGACAAATCCTATCATGTTTCACATTTCTTCTAGAAGTTGAAAATTTATGGGACTAAGACAAATACAATCCCTTCCTCATGGAGTTTACACTCTGGTAAGGAAGACAAAGAACAAACAAATAAATGAATAAGCAAATATAATTTCAGATAATTAAAACTCTGAAGAAATTGAAATAAGGTAATATGTACACAGTGATTTTATTTTATTTATTTTATTTTTTTAAAGATTTTTTATTTATTTATTTGACAGACAGAGACATAGCAAGAGAGGGAACACAAGCAGGGGGAGTGAGAGAGGGAGAAGCAGGCTTCCCGCTGAGCAGGGAGCCTGATGCGGGGCTCAATCCCAGGACCCTGGGATCATGACCTGAGCCGAAGGCAGACGCTTAACGACTGAGCCACCCAGGTGCCCCTGTACACAGTGATTTAAATTGTTGGCCAGAGATATCCTCACTGTGGGGGTGACACTGGAGAAGCTATAGCTCTTGCCCTTGTAGTTCTCACAACTAGTTGGAGACACAGGGTAGTAAACAAAAGATATAATTTGGGGCATGAATGTTATGTGGGAGTACAAAGAAGCAGTACCTAACATGGGCTGAGATGCGGCAGAGAAGGTGTCCTGGAAGAATGACATTCAGGTTGAGATCTATAATGTAAGTCAGAGTTAGGAAAAAAAAAAAAAAAAAGTGGGGGGTTGTGGGGGAAGAGACGGGAACATCTAGGCACAAGTTTGTATGAATATCCAGATATGAGGAAGCGTATGACTTTTGGGGAGACAAAACCCGTTCAGTTGGTTGAAACTTAGATGTGAGCATGGAATGGTGAGTAATCAAGCTGGAGAATTAAACTGGGCCAGAACATAAAGGGTTTTGTGGATTCTGCTACTAAGGTTGAGGCACTGAGATGAGTTTTATTATTATTATATTATCTTCTTTCTACACATAAGGAAACTGTGTCTCAGAGAGAGTAAATAATTTGCCCTTGGTTTCATAGCTACTAAGTGGCAGAGCTGGGACTGAAATCTAGGTCTGTTTGACTCTACTACACCATGCTACCTAGTAAGAATCCAATGTAATGATTAAATTCTTCATAGGGAACTCCGAGTAATGTGGTTTGGCTACAACATACGGTATATTTAGGAAAATAATGGGTTAGAAAACTAGAAAAGCACACTGAGGCCAGAGTATAAGAGAACGTGCTTAAATGCCTGCCTGATGAATGTATACTTAATTATTTTGATTTTACAGATGAGGAAACAGCCTCAAACAACTAAGAAAGTTGTCCATGGTTTCAAGGTGCATAAGTAGTAGAACTGGAACTGAGGTTTAACTGGTGCCAGAATCTGAGGTCTGTGCCATTTCTTCAAAATGGTTTCCCTACTGTACCTTCAACTGCTTTCTCTACACTGGCTCTATCTACTCAGCTATCCAGAAAAACAGAAAACAAAACTCCACATATTTTGAGTGCTTATTATGTGCCACAAACTGTATAAACTCTTCTGCATGCAGCAGATCATTTAGTCCTTCCAGCAGTGCTGTAAAGGACAGCATCATATTTACTCTCATTTTATAAATGAGGAACCTGTCTTGGAGAGGCAGAGTAACTTGCTTAATATTGTACTGTGATTATATCGCATAGCTATGTATGTAATGGTGATAGTTGAAGCTCTAGGAGTAGATGTGCTTATTGAGGAGGATAATGAGAGGGACAGAGGAGAGAGAGAGAGAAGGGGGTGGAGAGGAGGGGGAAGTAAAAGGGAAGTGAAGGTGTCTTAGTCATCTTGTGCTGCCATAACAAAATACCACAGACTAGGGAGCTTAAACAATGGGAGGGTTCTGGAGGGTAGAAGTCTAAGATCAAGGTATTGGCAGATTTGGTTCCCTGGCAAAGGCTCTCTTCCTGGCTTAGAAAAGGCTGCCTTCTTTTTTTTAAAAATTTTTATTGTTATGTTAATCACCATACATTACATCATTAGTTCTTGATGTAGTGTTCCATGATTCGTTGTTTGTGC
>NW_027400756.1:4177-5024 GCF_003265705.2 Callorhinus ursinus
TCACCAGGCTAACCCATCCCCCCACCCCCCTCCCCTCTAGAATCCTCAGTTTGTTTTTCAGAGTCCATCGTCTCTCACGGTTCGTCTCCCCCTCCGAATTACTTCCCTTCATTCTTCCCCTCCTGCTATCTTCTTCTTTTTCTTTTTTCCTAACATATCTTGCATTATTTGTTTCAGAAGTACAGATCTGTGATTCAACAGTCTTGCACAATTCACAGCGCTCACCATAGCACATACCCTCCCCAATGTCTATCACCCAGCCACCCCATCCCTCCCACCCCCCCACCACTCAGCAACCCTCAGTTTGTTTCCTGAGATTAAGAATTGCTCCTATCAGTGAGGTCATATGATACATGTCTTTCTCTGATTGACTTATTTCACTCAGCATAACACCCTCCAGTTCCATCCATGTTGCTGCAAATGGCAAGATCTCATTCCTTTTGATGGCTGCATAATATTCCATTGTGTATATATACCACATCTTCTTTAGCCATTCATCTGTCGATGGGCATCTTGGCTCTTTCCACAGTTTGGCTATTGTGGACATTGCTGCTATAAACATTGGGGTGCACGTACCCCTTCGGATCCCTACGTTTGTATCTTTGTGGTAAATACCCAGTAGTGCAATTGCTGGATCGTACGGTAGCTCTATTTTCAACTGTTTGAGGAACCTCCATACTGTTTTCCAGAGGGGTTGCACCAGCTTGCATTCCCACCAACAGTGTAGGAGGGTTCCCCTTTCTCTGCATCCCCACCAACATCTGTCGATTCTTCACTTGTTAATTTTAGCCATTCTGACGGGTGTGAGGTGGTATCTCATGGAGGTTTTGATTTGGATTTCCCTGAT
>NW_027400757.1:0-5023 GCF_003265705.2 Callorhinus ursinus
AAGTCACACAGCACACGGTATCTGTGGTTTGCTGCATTCACAGCAGCAGGTACACGCGGTGCCACCGATCCCTCTGCCGTCAGTGCTGGTTCATTCTGCAGTTTCTCCGGAGCCCCCTGGGGTCGCCACCCACGCACTGTACAGCATCCCCTACCCGCCCGCCATGCATGCCCGCACAGAAACACAGCGCCCCAAGGGAACAGAAAACTGCCGTTTCACTTCTCGGCAAGGGCGCTTCGCATACTTGACTTAAAAAATTCTGTTGGAAAAGGTCAAGGCTTCTGCTTCAAGGGCAAACTCACTTTGAGGGGAGAGCAAAGGCATTTGGAGCTTTCCAAACTGCAGTTAAATTTAACATCCCAAGAGTCAAGAGGGCAGATTAAAACAGGATTTTGCTTGCAATAATATTTGGGGTCTGTTCTGCATTGTTGAGTGTTTAATCCAGCCAGGAAGCCTGGTTTGCAGACCCTCCGCAGGCCTTCAGCTCCTGAATACATCTCCAAATCAGCTCCACTGCGTCTCTGTCGGGAAGGCCCGGCTGTAGGGATCCTGCAGCCCTTCCCGCTCGGGACACCAGCCCGTCTCTTCCCTATGGCAACTGCTGTAGGACCTGGCTTCGGGAAAATAATTTGCAAACAAGTATAACAGGATGTTCTGAAAAACTGGTGCACAGTGCCTCACCTCATCAAACACGAACTGTTTGGGATATGTATTTCTACTGTTGAATTGGCAACTCCGTCCTATGAGATAAGTCTTCAGTTTCATTATCATCATTATTTTATGACATCTTCGTAATTTTGTCATTACTATTATTAATTTGCCATCTCCTACTGCGAAGGCCGGAGACCGAGAACGCAGAAGAACCCGGGAAAAGCAGTGGCCACAGATCTGCGATGTCCCCCCTGCTGCTGGGGGGAAACTCCCCGAGGCCAGAAAGGCCCGCGTCCACCCTGCCCGTCCTTCCTTAAGAGCCTTCAACAAGTTCACGAGCCTTTCATGTCTCAACTGAATTTCTCTAGTTTCTGTGTAATTCGGTTTAATTTATGGACACTAGAGTCTGGGACTGGATACAAGCAAGAACACACAGAGGCGGCTTGAAGGAGCCCTTGTCCCCGGAAGGCGCATGAGCTCTGCTGAGCTGCCACGCTGCTATCTGACCGGCAAAAACACAGAACGTTGTACCTCTAGCTGGAGGTCTGGACATGGGTCATCCCACAGGAGCCCGTCTCAGACTTTCCCTCCCCGCCTTAACATCCCGAGAGATGGTTGCTATCAACACCCATTGGCATATGGGGAAACTGATGAAAAAGTTCGCTCAAGGTCACAGAGGTCTTAGCTGGAGAGGCAAGGGTTGGACTCTGGGAATGTCCGACTTTAAGCCTAAAACACGGGCAGCTCATCTACCATCCTAAAATTGAAAAAGATCTGAAAACACAAAGTTATGTGATGTCCTAACTATTTGGCAGCAAAAACTAACAGAATTTACATTATGTTCCTCATGATCTACAAAAGGCCCCTAGTCTGAGCATATATACAGGTAGGCAGAGAAATACGAATGTATTTAGAAAACAGAACACTACTTTAGCCCCTGCTAAAATTGGACAAAAAATGAACTCTGACACACATATGGTGTCAAGGGTTTTGCTTAGGGAGCTGTGAACATGTTTGGAGAGACTTTCAAATGTAGAAGGCTGATGGCGATGCCTATAATATAGTTTGTGTGTTATAACACATATGCATGAAAACATCAAAATTGAGTAGAACCTTGAAGTTAATGCAATTCAGCTTTCTTCTCCATGAAAAGTAAATCCCTTCTGCATCTCTCTCTCTCTCTCTTTTTAAGATTTTATTTACTTATTTGACAGAGACACAGTGAGAGAGGGAACACAAGCAGGGGAGGTGGCAGAGGGAGAAGCAGGCTTCCTGTGGAGCAGGGAGCCCAATGTGGGGCTCAATCCCAGGACCCTGGGATCATGACCTGAGCTGAAGGTAGACACCTAACGACTGAGCCACCCAGGCGCCCCCCACTCGCATCTCTTGACAGCTGCTCATTCAACTGATGTGGTGGCCTAAAGGTTAATGGAAAATTCCCCCTTCTAGAAATGCAAATCAAAACCACAGTGAGATGTCACCTCACACCTGTTAGAATGGCTAACATCAACAACACAAGAAACAACAGGCTCCCTCCATGTAGGCTAAACTTTCTTTCCCCATAGCATCCCTTTGGTTTCACGCACAAGCAGCATAGAGACTCCGTATACACACATGTCCCCAAGACGCTGCCATATTACAGCACCAGTTCCTCAGATGGTTGTTTCAAAATGTAATCATTTGCTTAAACATTTTAAAGTGACTTGAGATCCTTGAATCAAAGTTTTAGCCCATAAATTCGATGCCATTCAATGGACATTTCTAGGTTTGCATAGTTCTGATTACCCCTCTCCCAACTGCATAGATGAAACGTTTAAAAAATACTGCACATTGAAAAGAAAAACAACAAAGTAAATGCTGAATAAATGCAAGTGTTTCTCCTTCTTTCTCCTCTGCAGGAGAGCATGAGGCTTCTCTGGCAGAATGCAGATGCTGTGTCTCCCCCCCATCGTTGCAGGCAGGGTGCAGGTGCGGGGACACCGAGGGGCTGCTGTCCTGGGAGAAGCTGGATCAGGCTGCATGTCTGTGGACATGTCTTCAGAATATTCTTAGAACTGAGCTATTCATATCTGTAAACTTTTTTTTTTTAATAAAAAACTGGATTTAAGGAAACCAAGAGAACTAGGTTAACAAAGAAGCTATTTCCTGGCAGCGCTGGACCCGGTAAATGCTCCTCAGGGTTAGGAAAGAGTGTCACGCTGTGGGCATCTCTTCCGTCCCACATGGACCTCAGGGGATGAAGGGAGGTGCCTGGGCAGCTCCAGTGAGGCTAGCAGAGGGTCAGTTCTGGGACTGATGAGATGCCACCCCATGATTCCCCAAATCAAGGCTGATGCTGAGATTTGAAAGCCTCAAATGGGGACCAGTCCCAGTCCCTTTTGTGTTGTTCTGCTGCCTGACTTAGCATGCATTTGTGTCTCCTGTGACTCAGACTCAAACCCCAGGCTCCTTCCAGACAAGGTGCAAGCACCGTGCCATGGGCAAATTTGCCTGCACCCGACACCAGGGATTTCCCTCGCCTGACTGTAACCTTGCTATTAGGGTATTTGCTCTTTACTTTCAACCTGTAACCTCCCTGCATGGTGGGCACTTTCAAAGGATGTGACAGAATCTGATGGAGTACTAGGCTGCTGTATTGTATTTTCTGAACACGAATCCACCTGCTTAACATCAGTCTTCTTTATTCCTGGAGTGCATTCACACAATGAGATATTCGAGACCTCTCCTGGCTAAATACTCCCCTCAAATTTCTGATCTCCCCCCTGGAAGATGGCCCAAAGAGGCCCTGGGGGATAACAGGACTCGATTCTCAGCTCTCTGGTTGCTAAGGACACCATGCTTTCTTGACTTGACTTCCAAACAGAGCTGTCTTCATCATCTCAATCAGATGTATATCCAGACTCCTAAAGAATTTAACCTGGTCCGTGTTGCTTCCCCCTCCAAAGAAATGCGTAGAAAATTCCCCAAGTGAGGCCCACAGACCAGGACCCTGCCCAAAGAAGGTGTTCTTGGTCTTTGATGACCCAGTGACTTCTCTTTACACGGGGTAATTTTCAAGGGGCGGGTTGGGGGATGTGTCAACTCCAGAGAGCAAATGACTATGAATTCAAATTCCTAACCTTTCTCATTTTCCTGTTACTCCCCTGCCAGCTTGTCAGACCACATTCTTGCATCCTGCGCTTCCCATCCAGGTCACGGGGATGCTAACCTTGCCTCTGACACCTGTTAATCCTTCTGCCTCTCAGGTCCCATTGGTGATATGGGGAAATCACAGTACTTACTACACAGGTCTGTTGAGAAACCTCTACTTCATGGTGATAGGTAATCTGATCAAGTGGAGATATTGCATTAAGTTCAATAAAAAATAGTTGGCAGACTCGGGAAAAACCATGGCATCTTCTTTCTGGTTCTTATGTCCCATAGAAGGTAACATTGATAGGACTCTG
Organism: Callorhinus ursinus; assembly: GCF_003265705.2. Classification (NCBI taxonomy): domain Eukaryota; kingdom Metazoa; phylum Chordata; class Mammalia; order Carnivora; family Otariidae; genus Callorhinus; species Callorhinus ursinus. Next base: position 4,098 of record NW_027400757.1, read on the forward strand.
TCATGGTGAACGCTCATTGTTTCTGGAGATGCCAAGGAAGTGTTCCTCAAAAGACACATGTTGGGGGGCAGAGCAAGATGGCGGAGGAGTAGGAGACCTGGATTTTGTCTGGTCTCAGGAATTCAGCTGGATAGGGATCAAACCATTCTGAACACCTACGAACTCAACAGGAGATCGAAGAGGAGAGTAGCAACAACTCTCTGAACAGAGAAGCGACCACTTACTGGAAGGTAGGGCGTGCGGAGAAGTGAATCTGAGGCGATATTCGGGAGGATAGACGGCGGGGGAGTGGGGCCCCCATCGGCCGCTTCTGGCAAGTGCTAGAGCCGCGGAGCACAAAATCGGACCTTTTAGAGGTCGGCTCCGCTGAGGGACGTCGCTGCAGTGGCTAAGCGGGGGGTGGAACCCTCCCGGGACAGTGTGGTCTCAGGACCCTCGGGGTCACAGAAAGACCGGGGGTGCCTGAGTGCGGCAGAGCTCCCAGGGATCGGAGCAGGGAAGCCGGCTGCAGAGACGGAGCCGAGGCGCGGGCTCTCAGCTCGGGGTTGCCATAAACTGTGATCCGCGGCCCAGTCGAGCCACTGCTCCTCCAGCAGGGACCCAGCAAGCGGCAGAGCCGGGGAGACTCCCCTTCCTCCCCCGGGAGGAGCGGCGCGGGAGCGCACCGCGGGGATCTGCTGGGTTTGGAGACTCCACACGGGGTCGGGTGCCAGACATAGAAACGCTCGATCACAGGCCGGGTGAGCACGGAGTGCGGCCGGAGACCAGGGAGACGGGAGTGACTGCTTTTCTCTGGGGGCGCACTGAGGAGCGGAGCCCCGAGTTCTTGCCTCCTCCGGGTGGAGATTGGGAGGCCGCCATTTTCACTGTTGTCCTCCAAAGCCGTATGGAAAGCTTGCAGGGAACAAAAGCTCCTGAGAGCAAAC